>NC_044977.1:180228970-180358137 GCF_008728515.1 Papio anubis | reverse complement strand
CTTGAGCCCTATCTATTCTCAGCATACTGTTTTCAAAGGCCCCTGCATTTCCCCCCTTTTAATTTTGTTTTGCCTCAATCCTAAAAAGGTAGCCCATATTTGTTCGTGTGTTTTCTTCTGTTTTTGGTGGCGATGGAGGGAGCATCAAATTACCAAAAGAAGTAGACCCAAACCAAGTGCCCAAAGCAATATACTTCCAGAGATTGTAGAAATTCATGTCTTCATCTGGGTCTATGAGTTAAAGGCAGCAAGGCGCTGACCCAGCTCCTGAAGGGTTATAGTTCCAGACAACACATGTAATTGTTGTCGAAATGCTTCGGAAATGTTCTGAGTGAGCTCTTGGATGTCCAAACTAATATTTTTATGGCCTACTAATAATTTTTGGATTACAGTCCAATTTTGAGAGATGTTAAAAGGCACAGGCATTACACAAAATTGAGTGGAATTCCAATCACATTGTAATGTTACCCGAGTACTGAGTACAGTGAGCTGATCTCCAAGCCATGTCAACGCTTGCTCCATGTTGTCCAATCTTTTAGCAAGTTGAGAATCAATGTTTCGTTGTTGAAGCCATAACCGGTGAGATTGTTCGTGCCATTGCTGCATAAATTCAGCATTTTGTATGCTTTGACGAAGAGCGAGTCCTGCTATGGCTGCAGTGGAGACAATGGCGACAAGGCTCATCACCAAGGCAATTATAAGTCCAAGGGCACGGAGGGTTCGCTGGAGAGAAGTCCAAATATAAGTCTCAAGAGGTGATGCCCCCCATGGTCGCGTAAGGTTAACAGGTAGCCAAATTTCCTTACGAGCCCTGAGGATATAAATATCCCCAGTAAAGTTGTGCCACTAGGAATGATTGAGGCAAGACAAAAATGTACACGTATCTGTACAATTAACAATCCCCGTAAGATTATCCCATGTCAAATTTCTTGCTAATAATAGGTAGGGCTCACGGACACAAGCAATAATATATCAGGAGGTATTCCGATATAATTGAATATGAAAGGAGTTATTCGGGTTAGAAAGATTAAGGGGCATATTCCCCACAAAAGTGCTAATGGCATCGCCTGCAACTAACAACTTCCAAAAATAACTCTGTACTTTAGGCCTCCTTTACGCCATACCAAGGTTTCATTACTGTTAGCAGCAATACTTTTATTTACCCGGTGCCATTTCAAAGGTATGTGACTAAATTTTATTTGAAAATCACCGTGCACACTTCAATCAGTTATTTGCATCCCATTGTATTCTAATAAAATCCGGGGTTTAGTTCCCCGACATTGTTGTCACTCCAGCACCTCAATATTAGGAGAAACCTCTAAAATAGGACAAAAAAGTAAAGAACTAGGAATAGTTTCATTACTATATACAGTATGATTATATTAAAAACTTCTAGTTACAATAATAACAGTATTAGCAGCCACATGACTATGATTATAACAAACAGTCCAAGCTTCATGCGATTTTCGGAGACAATGAGGACTATTTCCCATACATATTGGAAGTCCTTCCACTCCAAATTGGTATGTGCTGATTATAATTGCTGTTTTTCGTTCTATGTTGTCCTTGTCCATATAGGGGGACGGCATCCAAGTAATGTTATTGGTGAAAACCTTAATTTCCGCCTCCTCCCAGGCGACTCCCTGATACAAGGGTGGAAAGGGAATATAAGTCCAATATTCATACAAAGCCTCACTAAGAGAAATAAGTCCCCCGCCGAGGCACATCTAACAAAGGAAGAAATGTATGCTGAATCCAGTTTTCTTTTCAACAGGGTTTCAATCATCTTGTAGGAAACCACTCAGGTCCACTCCCTGTAAGGACAAGAGCATAGCCCCGTCCCTGTTTTAGAACTTGCCCTTGAACATACTTACCTTCTTTATTAGGATACCAAACCTTTAAACTGTCAGCAGGGACTATCACCGAGGGAGTTGAGGAAAGATAGGTTACGACAGCAGAGTCTTGCAATTGTCTCCATTGATTCAAAAAATAATTAAGGTAAAAAGAACCTTCAAAATCAAAAAAATTAAGGTAGAAAGGTTAACTTTCAAAAAAATCTGGTTTTTTGGGGGGGCTCATTTCCCCCTTTTTGTTTTAATAGTTGAGTTTTTAAAGTTAAATTTGTGTGTTTAATGATGGCTTGACCTTGACTGTTGTCTGGGATTTTGGTGATATGTTGAATAGTGTATTGTTGTAAGAAAACTTATAATTTATGAGAGACATAGGCAGGGGCATTATCAGTTTTAAGTATAAAAGGAATGTCCATAATGGCAAAACAAGTTAAGAGATGTGTAATAACAGAATCAGTTTTTTTAGATGGCAATGGAGTGGCCCATTGAAAATGAGAAAAAGTATTAATGGTATGATGAACATACTTTAATTGTCCAAAAGAAGGAATATGTATAACATCTATTTGTCAAATTTGATTAACTTGAGTACCTCTTAGGTTAACTCCAGGATGAAAGGATGGAATGCTCAAAGGAGTACAGAAAGGACAAGCTCGAATGAGAGAACGAGCTTATTTACGAGTTAAATGAAACCGTTGTTGAAGGCCAGAACTATTAGTGTGATGTAGAGTATGTTCTTGTTTTGTAGTCTGTAAGTGGCCAATTAGAAGTGAATCAATCTGAGTATTTTTATGAACTAATGGTCCAGGCAGTTGAGAATGAGAACGAAGATGAGTGATGAATAAAGGAGTTTGACGTTGGCTTAAAGTAAAGGATAACAAAGAAAAGAATTTTTGAAGAGAAGAAGTAGCACAAAGAGGTAAAGTGGCCTGAGAAATATAAGAAGTAACATAAACGGTGTATTGAGAATTACTAACAATGTTACAACCAGTAGTAGAGAAATTAAGTAAGATCATTAGAACAGTAAACAATTTTTTTTGTTGTACCGAGGGATAAGGATAAACTGTAACTCAAGATTGATGAAGCTTCTTGTCAAGAATTAGAAGTTGTAAGAAGATAAGTGATCTGACTATGAGTGAATTGAGAGATAATTAAGGAAGGATCTCCTCCCCAAAGTTGTCGACAGTGATACCGTTTTTTGATGATTAGTTCGCTAAACGATTGATATAAGTAGTCAAGTGTTTAGATGTTTTATTGGACAAAAAGATCCATTTTAGTCGCTGATTGGTCTGATGAATTATTTTTGTAGGAGAATGTAAAGTATGAAATAAACAAAGGGAAAAGGGAACATCGGGAAGGATATAATGTAAATGAGCCTTTTGAAGTTGTTTTTTCACAAGCTGGAGTTTTTGTAAAGTCAAAGGAGTTAAATGACGTGAGCTGTCCAAGTGACTGTCTCCTTTTAGAATAGAAAAAAGATGTTGTAACTGAATAGAGAAAAAAACAATTTTTGAGATCTATGACCATTAATTTTTAACTTTGTGGGATAAGGGCAGGATTAGGAAGACCAGGCTGTAAACTTTCCCTAGGTTTAATGTAAACATTTATAGTTTTAAGACAAGACAAAGACGGGAATTTTATGTAG
This sequence comes from Papio anubis, assembly GCF_008728515.1. Classification (NCBI taxonomy): domain Eukaryota; kingdom Metazoa; phylum Chordata; class Mammalia; order Primates; family Cercopithecidae; genus Papio; species Papio anubis. The sequence continues at coordinate 180,354,645 of NC_044977.1, read as the reverse complement.
AAATACGTGGCTTTATATTTTTTTTGGCCATTTGTTTTTTGACTTACTCTTTTAGAGTTTTAAGTATTTTTTTAAATAATGGTTACTGTTTTACATAAATAGGAGTGGTGGCTATGAGTTTAAAGGATTGTAGCCCATTTTGAACATTTTATTTTTGGCAGTTGAGGAAATATGAGGAATGTTTAAAAAAGTAGTAAATTGTTGTGAAAGATTTTGTTCCCAAAAATTAATATTGATAGGAACAATATAAAAATAAAAAAAAAACACTTGACTTTGTTGACCTTTAGGACCGACACAGGTTAAAGGTTCTACGTCTTGATAAACCACAGAAGTAGCACCCAAGTTAGTGAGTATAACTGTAACTTGTCTTTTTTTTTATTGTATAGGCCTCTAATTTAAACAAATAATAGACATATTTACCCCCATATTAATTAACCCTTTAAAAACTATTTTATTAATATACACTGAACATAAGGGCTTTTGATTAGAAACTAAAGTTTTCCAAAAAACAGTTTTTTTTGTGTTACCAAATTTTTCCTATTGAGAATACGTTTCCCTGTCTCTAGGCATATAAATTGTGAGACTTGAACCATAATAAGACTTTTATTAGTAACATCATGTCCTTTTGGCAAAGGGCCACACTCTCTAATAGTTAATTTGTATACTCCTTTATTAGGAGACAAAGTATAAGGCTGAGTAATAACTAAGTCAGCAGCGGCGCTCTGCTTAGTTGTCACATAAAGTTGAGAAACTGGGGTAAGGTGTGGGATCCTTAAGGAGGACTTGAATTTATTTCTTAATGTTGTAGGCCATTGTTTACTGGGTATTGTATGTAGATTTAGTCAATAACAAATATTTGTAAACAAATAAGGTGATTACAGGTACAGAAATTTAGTTTATAGCTTACTATTTAATAGAGTATCTGTTTTGTAAAAGATGGTGGACCACAAAATACTTAACGGATTTTGGTTTTTAAAACACTGTGATGCTATCCAAGGCTAAATGGATACTTGAAATTGGGATTGGATCTGGTGCTGAGATACAACTTTTACTTAGTTATTGATTTTTTTTTTTTTTTTTCCTCCGATTATTTTAAGGAGGGTGACTACCATTTTTGTACTTTATAGAGTAGTCTAGAGGAAAGGGTTAAGTATGTAAGCTCTGGGGACAGAAAGTCATATTTTTAAAATATAATAGCTATATGACCTTGGATACATTTATAAAACTGTCTTAACTCTGTTTTTTTGTTTACAAAATGGTAATAATTATAAAATTTGTCAGTCTTAAAGGGATGTTGGAAGAACTAAATGTAAGTGAAGATTTTTTTACAGTAGTAGACACATAGTAAGTACTTAGTATACTATGGCTATTATTACTGTTATTATTGTTAATATTACGTCTATTGATTTTAGCTCTTTAATGTAACAAGTGTAGAACCATAATTTTACATCCTTCAGAGTCATGTTGATTTTGTATTTTTTGGTCCTTTGACTAGTTTAGTCATTTATTATAAGAAACCTAGTTAGTTTGTGCATTTTTTTTCTTTTTTATATTTTTTATTTGTAAAGACTGATAAACCAACTACACTTTTAGACCTGGTGACATAAATTGTTGGGGCCCCAAGCCTGTGGGCCCCGGCTCTCATTTCCCAGGAGAGGAGACAGTAAATTTCCACTTTTATTAGTTTTGAAATGACATTTATTTGTCTAATGTCGACCTTTATCACAACATTTGTACACCTCTGAAGGCAGCTTTCTGCCTTGAGGGATAAAAGTGTTTAATTTTTATGACTTTTTTTTTTTTTTTTGAAATGTCTAGGTTTACCACACTGTAAACAAACACCTTGTTTGTTATTTTTTTTTAAGGCTTTAGACAAAGCTCCAGCAAATAATTGAGTATCATAAATAGCCCCTCTAACACTAACACAAGTTTTAATATATTTATCTAAATTGGCCCCATTGGCCTTTAACGATTTTAACAATTTTTAACAGTCAGCATAAGCATTTTTAAAAGACAATGTTTATAACAAAATTTTTGAAGCAAGGCCAGCACCCACAATTTTGAAGACAGTATCCTGAAGACGGGCTACGAAATCTGAATATTGTTTATTTGTGCCCTATAAAATCTTCACAGAGGAAAGGGAAGATTTTCCTGTTATCTTTACCTTATTTTAGGCCCTTAAAAACAAAGTCTTGATTTGAGTAAAGGCAACATCATCTAAACCAGTCTGAGCATTAAGAGTAGCATATTGGCCCGTGCCTGTGAGTTGTTTCTCAGTGGGTCCAGGGGGATCACACATAATATTTTTCCTAGCCTATACATGTGCCTTGTTCATTTACCAGCTGTGCAATTGTAACCACTGAGAACGATCAAGAAAAGCCTTCCCCAAAGTCTTCCAGTTTATAGGAATTATCAAATTTTTTGATGAAAAAACATCAAGAAGACCAAGGATAAAAGGAGATTGAGATCTATAGTTAGAAATGGCAGCTTTCATTTCTTTTTTAAAAATTTAATTTGTAAGGCATTAAATTGGACATTATTGTCACCATTTGAAAACTAAGCATTAGGAGCAAAAGAAGCACAAATAATTGGAAACAGATCCAGCTCCTTAAATTTTTTTTTTTTAAATTAAAAGTATATATAATATATAATAATACTCATATCCCCAAATATAAAGAATCTCAACATATTAATAAGAAAAGGCAAATAACCCAACCAAAAGTAGCAGAACAAAGAAATGACAATAAACCTATATGTCTAACATCATTACTCACTAGGAAATATGTATATTAATACCAAATTGAGAATCATTACATACACAATACAATGGTTAAAATTTAAAAACACAGAAAATATCAAGAGGTAGTTAATGTGTTAAGCAACTCGAATACTCAACTTCTGTTTGGAGTGTAAATTGGTGGAACCTATGCACCCCTATAACATAACAATTTCCTAGCTGGGGTTATTAATACTATATTAATATTAATAGTTAATGTGTTTATTTATTGACTATTGAAATACTCATAATATTTTAACAAACAATAAGATATACATATACACTGGTTTTAACATATTAAACAGGTGTTTAGTATAAATTTAAAGTATGTCTGATGTGAACAGGGCTTCAACTTTGCCAAACAAAGGCAAAGATAAGGAAGCCGGGGGATTGGAGGCTCTGGAAAATCCTCTTTTAACAGGGCAGAAGAAAAAGAAACAGGGAAAGCTCGCAAAGGTGAATTAGAAGAATATATCTGTAATATTTGTTGAAGCATTTCCATAATACACTGCATGTCAGAATTTCCCTTAGAAGAAGGAAGAGCTGGCTTTTTCTCTTCTCCCCCTTTTGCTACCCTGGCACAAATGGGCTCCATTTCAGATTTATTTTATTTTATTTTATTTTTCCAAATCCTCAGATACCTTTCCTCCTGTGGCTACATTACCACACTCTGAATCAGTCTCAAGTAACTCTAATGTCTGAGTGATAGAGTTACACAAGGTCCACAATTTTAGAGGCATAATATCCCCTAACTGGAGAGCTCTAAGCAGAGTTTTTACTACCTGTAACCATTCTCTGCGATTCAGCTGCACTTTAGTCTGATACTGAAACCAGTAACAATGTTGTTCAACATGGGCAAACAATCACTTCAAAGTCTTTTTCTTTCACTTCTACTCCCATAGACAGCAACAGTCCTTGAAACAGCCATAAATATTCTGAGGCCAGAGAGATGGAATTCCCATAATGAAAGCTTAAGAAGGTTCCCTTAACAATATCTGGGGCGCGCCTGCTCTAGAGTTCCCCTTCTTGTTTCTCCCCACCGCTGCGGTATGACCCTGCTCGCTCGCGCCCACTTGTTGGGGGCCTTTTTGAGGGTATTGAATGAAAGAACACACACAAAGACAAGAAGACACACAGAGAACATGCGGCCGCGCTCGGGGCCTCCGCCTCACTTTATTTATACTCCATAAACCTCCTGCGTCAGCAGAAGAATGCAATGCAAAACAAACTTTCTTTTCCATTGTAACCTTCTACTCAGTGCCTTGTTTCTATATTCTTTCTTATCGCGGCGCGACTCAGAGTTCATTAAAAGTTCAGTTGGAGATACTGTCTTGAGCCCTATCTATTCTCAGCATACTGTTTTCAAAGGCCCCTGCACTGCTAGCTAATTCCAGGGTCCTTTGATGCTAATTCAGCAATCCCAGGGGGAGGCAGAGGTGAAAACAATCTCAGGACAGTGAGATCAGAGGAGTAATACAGGGAAGTGCAACAAGGATGACAGAGAGGAGTTTATACTGGTTACTTAGGTAAACAACAGAAGTTTTCACCAAGGGACTGAAAAGATGAATAGGAGTGTTACCTACAAGGTGGAGGGTGGGATGGTGAACAGGTGGAGAGAAGACTGGACTAAAGCACAACTCACCTTCAACAAGAGTGCTGAGTTCAGATTCCCCCAAAGGCAGAGCTGAGGCAAGGACTTGAGTGCAGGTGGTTTATTTGAGAGGACATGAAATTGAGGGAGTAGTGAAAGTAAGACAGAGAAGGAAGAAAAGCCAGTACAGAGGACATTTCTGAGTTGTTTACCACTGTAGGCAACACGGGCTCAATGTACTAGAGGCCTGCTATAAAACCACATGGAACTCATCTCAGCACTGTTCCACTGGGGGAATGGGAGGCCTGAGTGGTTGAGATGAGGTTTGCTCTCAGGGAAGTCAGCTCCATCATACTTTTCACATTCTGCCTGCATGCAGCTGAGTAGCCTTTGGTGGTTTTGGAGACAGTAGAGAGCCACTCATCTCTGCACTTGTGTGATGTTGTCTAGTTCATGGAGGGGTTCACCAAGGTGTGCTGAATCCAATAGGCTGAGAGGTTGGAAGACATCACAAGAATCTACTACTACCAACATATGGCTTCTCCTCCCTGGACCAGAGGGAAGGAAAAGAGTAAAAATAGAGGCTGAGAATCACACAGGAACCAAACGCTGCTCAGTCTCTTCTTGAGATTTGGCCTAGGAGTTTATAAAACAAAACCAGTCCCTTTTGAGCCTTGTAAGATGGAAGAAGCTGTTTCAGAGAGTCCTAACATTTTAGATAGAACAGGCCTTACCTGGATTTGAAAGGTTGAAAGCCCACTCCCCACTCTCAAATATTTTCCCCCACTAAGCCTAAATTTTTCACTTCAGTACCCGCCAGCAATCCTATCAATTAGATATTTATTTTCATTTTTTTTATATCAAGCAAATTATCACAATTTCACATGGTTTCAGAAAATAAGTGCAAAAGGCTCAGGAATTATCCTAAGGAAAGGGATAAAAATTTTTTAAAGCACAAAGATGTTCATTATAGCATTTTTTTTATGTTTATGTGTTCTATATTCATTTTTAATGAGACAGAGTTAACACACAATGAAATGCACCGATTTTAAGCAGTTTGATGACTTTTGGCAAATTAACACATCTTGCTCTCATAACCACACCACAATCAAGATGTAGAACATTCCATTATCCGCAAAGTGTTCCCTATACTCCGTTTGAAGATGATCCTCCTAACTCTGGTGCCAGGCAACACTCGTGCGCCTTCTATAACTCTAGATTAGTTTTGCCTGCTGTAGAATGTCACATAAATGAAATCACACAGTATGTACTATTTTAGGTCTGGCCTCTTTTATTCAGTATAATGTGTGAAATTTATCCATGCTGTGGCATGCTTCAGTAGTCCATTCCTTTCTGTTGCTTAACATTATTTCACTGAATTAATACACCAGAAATATTTATCCATTCAGCTATTGATAGGCATTTAGGTTGTATCCAGTTTTTGGCTATTATGAATCCAGTTGCTATGAACATCCTCATACAAATCTCTTTGTAGAGATGTTTTTATTTCTCTTGGATAAATGTGTAAGGGTGACATTACTTGGTCATGGGATAGGTGAATGTTTACCTTTACACGGAACTGCCAAAGCTTTTCCAAAGTGGTTTTACCAGTTTTATATCCCCAGCAGCAATGTGTGAAAGTCTCAGTGTTTCTGCATCTTTAACCACACTTGATATTGCAAGTCTTTTTTTTTTTTAAAACAGAGTCTTTCTCCTGTCAACCAGACTGGAGTACAGTAGAGTGATTTCAGCTCACAGAAACCTCCAGCTCCCCGGTTCGAGGGATTCTCCTGCCTCAGCCTCCCAAGTAGCTGGGATTATAGGCACCCACCACCATGCCTGGCTAATTTTTTGGTATTTTTAGTAGAGATGGGGTTTTACCATGTTGACCAGGCTGGTCTCGAACACCTGACCTCAGGTGATCTGCCCACCTCAGCCTCCCAAAGTGCTGGGATTACAGGCATGAGCCACCATGTCCGGCCAAGTGTTTTTAATTCTAGCCATTCTACTGAATATGATTTAGGATCTCTTTGTGGTTTTAATTTGCATTTCTTGAATGATTTCTTATGTTGAACAGCTTTGTGTGTGCTCATTGGCTATTTCCATATCTTATCTTCTCTGATGTGTCTCTTTTGTCCACTTTATTAGATTGTCTTTCCTGTATTGATTTATAATGTTTCTTTTTTCTTTCTTCCTTTCTTTTTTTCTGAGACGGAGTCTCACTGTGTCCCTAGGCTGGACTGCAGTGGCGTGATCTCGGCTCACTGCAAGCTCCACCTCCTGGTTCACATCACTCTCCCGCCTCAGCCTCCTGAGTAGCTGGGACTACAGGCGCCCACCACCACACCTGGCTAATTTTTTGTATTTTTAATAGAGATGGGGTTTCACTGTGTTAGCCAGGATGGTCTCCATCTCCTGACCTCATGATCCGCCCGCTTCGGCCTCCCAAAGTGCTGGGATTACAGGCATGAGCCGCTGCACCCAACCTATAATGGTTTTTTTAAAAAAATGAAACTACCTACATGGGGCAGGGTGAGGGGGCTTCACACCTATAATCCCAGCACTTTGGGAGGCCGAGGTGGGCTGATCACTTGAGGCCAGGAGTTCAAGACAAGCCTGACCAACATGGTGAAACTCAGTGATCTGCCTCAGTCGGCCTCCCAAAGTGCTGGGATTGTAGGTGTAAGCCACTGCGCCTGGTCTCTATGGACAAATTTTATTGGAAAAATTTAATTTAGTAACCCCATCCCTATTAAAAATACAAAAACAAGCCAGGCATGGTGGTTCATGCCTGTAATCCCAGCTCTTCAGGAGGCTGAGGCAGGAGAATCACTTGAACCTGGTAGGCAGATGTTTCAGTGAGCCAAGATCATATCACTATACTCCAGCCTGAGTGACAGAGTGAGACTCTGTCTCAAAAAAAAAAAAAAAAAAAAACAAACAAACCTACACGTCAGAAAATAGAGATTACATATTTACATATATAACACATACAACAGACTTTTATTTAAGCCTTCCACCAAGATACGGCAAACCATCCTTACCTAATTTATAATTGTGCCTGGAGTTGAGGTTGTTCAGACAGTTCTCATCAATCTTCTTGTTGTCTCATCAATATTCTGTAAGTATCCTCTGCTAGCTGTTATTTTCCTCTTTACCTTTATGATAAGTGTCATGATTTTGATTTTCAGTTTTTGTGATTTAATAATTTTTTTCACTGAGTCAGTTTCAAATATGTTCTCTAGTTGACATGCTACAATATATAATACATACATATACACATATATATAATTGTTTAAAAGTAGCTCATGTGGTCTCATCTAAATCATTATGATGAGATAGAGGAGACATTCACACTGGAATCTTGGTGGCTAAACAGATATTCATTGAGTAACAATGAATTTTTATGTTACTAAATTAAAATTTTCCAATAAAAATTGTCCATAGAGACCGGGAGCAGTGGCTTACATCTACAATCCCAGCACTTTGGGAGGCCAACTGAGGCAGATCATATGAGGCCAGGAGTTGGAGACCAGCCTGGACAACATGGTGAAACCCTGTCTCTACTAAAAATATAAAAACTAGCTGGGCGTGGTGGTGTATGTCTGTAATCCCAGCTACTCAGGAGGCTGAGGCACGAGAATTGCTTGAACCTGGGAGGCAGAGGTTGCAGTGAGCTGAGATTGTACCAGTGCACTCCAGTCTGGGTGATAGAGTGAGACTTTACTCTATCTAAAAAAAAACAAACACACACACACACACACAAAAAAAACATTGTTCATAGGATACATAACCATGAACACAAACTATCGACCACTTAAATCAGGACTTCAAAATAACCAGAACTTTGATAAAGAAGAACCCACAGGAAGAGGCCATAACTGGAGATTTTAAAATATGTGTTTAAAATAGAGATTTTAGAAATATGAGTACTGATAATAGGGTCTAGAATTTGCCATGGGTGAGGTAGCTAGAAAGCTGTGTGCTGGTAAGCTATAATGAAGGAAATAATTATTGGAAGTCATCAAGAAACCTGGAGGATAAGGCATTTGAAGTTTTATGCAGGTAGACACTAATGTTGCACATAATATTTGAAGTTAGAAAAACTGGTCCTTGGTCCCAGATCTGCCTCTTACAGTTGCATAGTCTTTTTCTCAGCTATTAATATAAAATGGTGACAACAACGGTGATGATGGTAGTGTCTGGCAATGATGATGATGTCAGACGATGATGATACTGGTGGTGAAGACAGAAATGATGACTGATTAACTTGCCTATTCAAAGCCTTAAGGACAGTATCTGTGAAGGCAGTTTGTAAACTATAGAGCTCAATACAAATGTAAAATGCTGCTTTTATAATTTGAGGCATCACTTGGTCATTATAATACTTGGGGTTCAACCAGAGAAACAGAACCATCAGGAGATATATATTAAGAAATTTGATTGCAAGGAATTTGCTTATGCAACTGTGGGGACTGGCTAGGCATGTCCAAAATCTACAGATCAGGCCATAGGAAGAGTAAGCTGAACCCTCAGGCACAAGCTGAAGCAGTCCAAAGGCAGAATTTCTTTCTCTGGGAGGCCTCAATTCTGCCCTTAAGAGCTTTCAACTGATTGAATCAGGTCAACCCAGATTATCTAGAGTAATTTCCATTACTTAAAGAAAACTGATTATGAACTTTAACCACATCTGCAAAATATCTTGACAACACCACCTAGATTAATGTTTGATTGAATAATGGGGGACTATAACCCAGACGAGTTGACACATAAAACTGACAATCACGGTCACATACTATTTTGTGTTCACGAGCTAGTTATTTAGCTTCTCTGAGCCTGGGTTTCTACATCTCTGAAGTGGGAGTAACTGTCTACTTCACAGGGCAGTCATGAGGATTCAGTGGAATTCTATGTGTTTAAATGAATATTAACTAGAGTAGTCTGCCTTATCCACAGGGGACACATTCCAAGACCCCTAATGGAAGCATGAAACCACAGATAATACCACATCCTATGTATACTGTTTTTTTCCTATACGTACATACCTATGATAAAATTTAATTCATAAATTAGACACAGTAAGATATTAACAACAATAACTAGCAATAAAATACACCAGCTATAAAAATACAGTAGTCCCCCTTTATCCATGTAGGATGGCCTCCCAGACCCCCAGCAGATGTCTAAAACTGTGGATAGCACTAAACTCTAGCCAAGGAACATCAAGGTCACCTTTTCACTTAAAGGAAGCACTCACTTTACAGCTTCTCTTTGGTATAGTCAAATTGCCAGCATCACTACTCTTGCACTTTGGGGCCATTACTAAGTAAAATAAGGGTTATTTGTACACAAGCATTGCAATATTGCGACAGTTGAGCTGATAACCAAGGCCACTACTAAATGGCTAATGGGCAGCAGCATTACAGAGTGGAAACGCCGGACAAAGGGATGATTCTTATCCCAGGCAGGACAGCGTGAGATTTCACACTACTCAGAATGTAATTCAATTTAAAATTTATGAAATATTTCTGGAATTTTCCATCTAATATTTTCAGACTGTGGTTGACCACAGGTAACTGAAACTGCAAGAAGTGAAACCATGGGTAAGGGGGGACTACTGCATAAGAGTGAAAATTAAGGAGCTATCAACACTAGGAAATTAAATTTAGCTAGCTAACTCTTATAGAAATTAAACCTAGACCCTGGGTCTCCCTGGCACCAATTCTTAGTTAACAAGAAAAAAAAATTACCACCTACCCATCTATCTCACTGATAACGTGTATAAATTTGTCAACTACCTAAGAGACTGAGTGTGATTGAAAATAGTGTGATTCACACCACATTTCTTCAAAAAATAATTCTCATGTAAACAATGTTTTAAAATGTTTCACTAACACCAGCCTGTCATCCAAGCTGACACCCTCCTATGGTCCTGGACAAGGCTCAGTTCCCTTGCTTTGTCCTTGGGGAGCTGAGCAGAACAATTGCTTTGAGTCTCACAATCTTCTGAACCAATTCAGCTTCCTAATAATGATATTTAAATGAAACTCACTTTGAGTAGATGGCTGAGCCACCTCCTTTATGAAGGAGAAAAATCCCTAGCACATACCATAAACCCCACATAAACCAAGCAATATAAAAGATTCAGATCAAGGTGAATAATATGCAAAATAAAGATTTCTTCTACATGTAAAATAATGGTGTTTTGGAATTCATTTTCAAAAGTTGCATCTTAAAGTTATGTTCTCCAGGCCAAAAAATAATTACAAATTCATCTCAGCAGGTTGAGAGAAACTCAGACTTTGTCTGAGAAGATACTCTTGCAATTTGTGGAGGATGGCATTTGGAAGGATATTAGGTTCTACAGTAGTTAGGATCAGGCATTAACAGCCACATGTAAGCAGAACCAAAATAACACTAAAGCTGATGGAAGATACAGTTTTTGTCAGTTCTCAAGAATGCCAATCTTCCCAAATAGAATTTCATTTACCTGCCCAATTTTCACTGGGTCAAATCACATCAGATATTTTATAATCATCAATTCCCAGACAGCCAAGCAACTGAATATAATGAAATCCTTAAATGTCTCTCTTGCCCATATTCTATAGTTCAATTCCATCTTTTCCTCTCTTATTTTTCTATATGCTCTGCCCCAAATCAAAGATCAATTGGTCATAAGCACTTAATCAGCAACAATCTTTGAATGCCTACTATGTGTCAGGCACCTTTATAATAAACTGAGATTATAATAAAATATAGTATCTTGATTTCAGAGACCAGGGCATGTGATAGATAATTTTAAAAATCACTATAACATGAGATGTGGAATAAGAGATACGTGAAAGTGCTCTAGGAGCCCAGAAAGAGAAATGCCAAATATAGCTAAGCAGGGGGATAAAAAGCCTGAGTTGCTCCTTGAAGGTGGGAAAGCACCTTCCAGACACAACTAACACCTAATGAATATTTACTACATATCCTAAAGTCAGCTGAAAACTTTAAGAGTGTTAAATAGGAACCATAATAATCTTCACTTAAACACAAAGGATGCATAACTTGCTTTTAAGGTCAGGTATAGTAGGAAGTGACGCTCATATAGTAACTAGAGTCCACTAAAGGCTTCACTCAGTATAGAAGTAGGTAAAAGATGGAACTAGGAGCATTGTCCAGGCTAAGCAGTAAACAGCAATAAAGAAAGCCCAGCATGAAAGATCACGGTCAATTGCGAAGCAATGCTGAACATCTTGTGAGTTCCGTCCTCTTGAAAATACGGAGCAAAAATTTAGTAAACATTTCAGTCCTTTGGAAACAATTCAACCTGTTTGTCATTCAACTGAGCTAATATTTCCCATCTCTATGGATTTTTTTCTTAGACTTTACAAAAGCCATCCACTCTATGAACATATCCCCTCTGTCTATCACTAAGTGGACATATCCATGTCATTTAATGCAGATCCACCTATAGGAAACAATCCTTAAGAAGAGAGACCATGTCTTATTGATCTTCTGTATCCCCTAAGCACCAAGCCCAGACAGAAACAAAACAGCATCCAATACGTGGTCTCTCTCTCTCTGAAACTCAGTACATACCAGTAGAAAACTTATTTTAAAGTGTTTTGCCAAATTACTTCATCTTTGACTTTCATAAAGGTCAGAAATAATTGGGAAATAGCATCTGGCTGAAACTCACTCCAAATAAGGGTGTCACAAAAATTTCTCCCAGAAAAGTTTAGGGTATTGTATTAGTTTTCTAGGGCTGTCATAATAAAATACCACAGACTCCATGGTTAAACAACAGAGTTTATTTTCTCACAACTCTAGAGTCTGGAATTCCAAGATCAAGGTGTTGGCAGTTTGGGTGGTCCCGAGGCCTTGCTCCTAGGATTGCAGTTGGCTGCCTTCTCACTGTGTCCTCATTTGGCCTTTTCTCTTCTCATGTCTTTCTCCTCTTATAAAGACACTAGTCCTAATGGATTTGAGCCTCAACCTTATGACCTCATTTAATCTTAATTATCACTGTAAAGACTCTATCTCCAATTCAGTCAGGGCTTCAACATACAAATTTTGCAGGAACACAATTCAGTCCATAGTGAGTGCCTTTATGAAAGGAAGGGAGAAAGAGCTATTTTAAGGGTCTAATTTGAGGATGTTGCTAGAAATAACTTATATGTGTCTTTACTGGGGAATGTTACACAAGAAATTTGGCATAAAACACATTTCATTGTCTATACTGTGTTCTCTCTGTGAAAACAGTTAAATAAAATGAAGAAAATTACTTGTCTTTCCATTCTTCCCTAACCCCTTCCTCAAGATAGATGAGCCATCTTTAAGGAGGCCAGCATCCATCTGACAATTGTTGACTCAGTAAAATCTCTTCTAAACAATAGTGCCACCTTGGGATGAGTGACTTTTGACCTTCCATAGTGTCCAATAACCCTCAAGTAATGCATGTCAAGTAATCGTATACCCTACATAAAGACAGTGAACCTACTACAAGTGAAGAGTTTCAAAATACATTTCCTCTCACCTTTTTCCAGTTAGAATGCCACTTCTGAAGGCCAACTGACAGAAAACCTCAAGCCATTGCTGTTTTTGGTCAACTGTTACTCAGAATACCAGACAAGCATTCTGTTCAGAATAGAACATCAAATGCATCGAGTTATCTCTCTACAACATTCCATCAAAAATCCCATTAAAATTCCAATGATTGTAATAAAGAAGTTAAAAAGTGAACAAATCCATATTAGCACTGACAATGGGGAGGACAGAAGGAGCATCAGCAGATCTGAAAGTTTAGCAAAGTAATGGAAGAGAGAAAGCATATGGAATCATACCGACAGATAAAACAGGATGAGGAAGCTGCATTGAGAGAGTAACCTCACTTGTGCACATACTCTCTGCCTCATGCCTTTAAGCAAAATCTGTTAACTGCTATGACCCACAGAACTTCCAGACAGTAAGAAGGAAAGAAGGAAATTTCCCAGAACTAAGGTCCAAAACACTTGGGGTGAAAGGCCCAGGCCCACCAAATGCTGAGCAAAATAAGAAGGACACATTCTCATAAACCATGAGCACACCAAGCAGGGCTATGCCTCTGGATGTACAGGCTTTACTCTGCACAACAGCACCCAGCCAAAGGGGCCAGTGGAGACCAAATCCAGCCCACACTTACAAAGCCAGGCTCTGTGATGCAGGGTTGCAGGGCTGCACCCACCTAGCGGAAGGACACTTTTTGTACTCCACATAAATATGCCATAATAGCAACCCTACCGCCAAGGGAAAAGAAAGTGTCCTAAATCTTATAGAGACAGAGAAAAATTTTAAAAACAGGTTTTTATAAGAATACCATGGATCAATGCTATGGTAGACACAGAGATGCAGTACCTTGATCCCCTTTCAAGGAAGACCTGCTACCCAGATGCACGGACTACAGTGAGCACAGAGCCTCCAGCTGTCAGCTCCTTCAGGGTCAGCTTCAGCCACTTCACGCAAGGTCATTCCTTTCCCAGAGCAGCCTGTATCTGGTAACAGAGAGAGGGAGGGCATAAGGGTTCAACCATTTCTGCCCAGCAAATAATATCCATGAGTATTATGAATACCCATGACCCAGGGCACCTGCCATGTCGGCTAAGGCTTTTTCAAGACTGTGTCTCAGTTCAACTGCTCAGTTAGCCCAATCTTGCTGTTGCCTCCTTCCTTTTGCAGGTGTTGATCCTTAATAAATATTTTGTTCCCTAAACTCCATCCCTGCTTCTGGAGAACTCAACCTGCAGCAAATGGCTTCAAAGCTCTGCAGGAAAAGTAATACCGAATCTCCAGTTTTAGACAAAAACTTGTTACTCATACGTGAAGGCTAAATATTAAACCATGCAAGACTCAGAGATATCTCCTTATACACCCTTACTGAGAAAAAAATATATACTTGAGGATAAACTTGAGACCCAGAGAAAAAAACACAAATAAAATAGAAACCATGAAAACAATAGGCCAAAGTGACTAGTACATTGAAAATAAAAACTAGAGAGAGAACTATGCAATTGGCTGTGAAAAATAAAAAGCCCCAACAAGAACATTTAGATAGAGTTCCAAGAAAAAAGCCTCCATTAAAAAGCAGATTCCAGAGCTGGGCGTGGTGGCTCATGCCTGAAATCCCAGCACTTTTCGAGGCAGAAGTGGGTGGATCATGAGGTCAGGAGTTCGAGGTCAGCCTAACCAATATGGTGAAACCCATCTCTACTAAAAATACAAAAATTAGCTGGGCATGGTGGCGGGCACCTGTCACAGCTACTGGGGAGGCTGAGGCAGAGAATTGTTTGAACCCAGGAGGCGGAGGTTGCAGTAAGCTGACATCACACCATTGCACTCCAGCCTGGGTGACAATGCGAGACTACATCTCAGAAAAAAAAAAAAAAAAAAAAAAAAAAAAGTAGATTCCAATTTGATAGGTAATGTGATGAAGCAGGAACATCTTTGAAAAATTGTAAAGAATTTGTTTCTTTTCCATAAGAAAAAATGAAAGAAAATTAGAAACTCTAGAGAAAAAAAATCTATACAAAAAGCTACAAATATAAAGCAAATTCATATGTCATGATTTTGAGGTGCCGAGGCAAACTGAAATAAGTTTGGGTGGTGAGAAGGTGGTGGTGTAAGCTGCACATGCTCTGTGTTGTTTCTCATCTCAGAAGGGCCACTCTACTTGGTCTTGAGGTGAATAATATATAACCATTATATTGCTAATGACCTGCATTGGTGCTTGATTTTTTAATCCAAGCTACAGGCAAAGCATATTTATAAAATAGAATGAAAAAGTAATAAACTTTGACGACATTTAATGTTGTTGTTGGAAGATTGTGAGAATTGGTAGGAGGAAAAGTAAAAATTCAGGGCTTCTAATTTCATCTAACATCTCTCATAGCAGCAAGTCAAATTTGTTTCAATTTGATGGATCAAGATGTAGCATTTGATGTATACTTTTAAAAATTATTAACATACCAATAGAAGAACCAGAACTAATAACATAACTATAAAAATAGGATGAGGGAAGAGAAAATGGGACAAGTAAGACAGTTCTTTACCACTCACAACAGGGAGTCTATAGCTGACGTTTAAAATAATTGGAGAAACAAAGGTTTCACATACTCTTTAGAATTATATAGGTAACCACTGCAAGGATTAAAAGCAGGAAGGGTTCACCTGTGGGAAGTGAATGGGAGGAGAAAAGGGATGGACAAGGAACAGGTGATTTTCATTGTATGTGCTTCTGCACTCTTTGCATTTAAATTTACGTGTGTATAAACATTTCACCTGGCTTCTGTTCTGCCTCTGCCCCTCAGACAAGCTCTCATTTATAACTGTCTGTCTTAATTCTGATGTTTCTCTCATCTTCAGAGCACAGTTTCCCCTGATATCTACCTGTTCGCTGTGTCACAATCCCAAGACCCAGGAAAGAGATGGCTCAGCCCTCTGTTACCCACTCTCCCAGGCACCAGCCTCTGCTTGAGAGGAGGAGCTAACAAAACCTTGCCTCCATAAGTGACTACAAGTGCCTTGATTAACTCCCTCTGTGTACCTAGAAAGTCCAGCATAGTCATACACGCATGGGTCAGTTCTTAGTTCTCTACTCTACTGATTCATTTACTAATCATGTGACGTTAAGTAGACCACTTTGCCTCTCGGGATCTGTTTCCTCATCTGTAAAATGGACAAGAATAAAATCCAAACTTCTGTGTCAATGACCAATTTAGTCCACGTGAGCAGACAATATTTAAGACATACTCCTTGAAAAAGAAATGATAGATCTTAAAGATAATTCAATATTCACCCAATCACAAGTCTGAATGGGATGAGAACAAAGGTTTTTGGCAGTTGGCTAGACACTGGAGCATTTTTCTATGTCACCTGGAAGGTCCAACAGAGTAAATTTTGCCTGAACATCTTTGAGCTGTGTGACCTGGAACATGCCACTTCACTAATCTGGGCCTCAGTTCCCTCATCCACAAATGATAGAAATATAATAGATGCTCTTTGGAGACCCTGAGCAAGTCCAGGGTTGTGGAAGGCTGCCTGCCCTTAGCATCTTAACAGCTCCTAAGTTTATGGTTCAGCAGTGCAGCCCTGGTAGTCCAAGAAAGAAACCACATCACCTTCTCCAGCATTTCCAGGATCTCTACTAAATCTGACCCAAAGAAACAAGATGGTGCTTCTGGCCACTTCTATTACTGATCCTTTGCCTCATGTCCTGGATTTGCTCTTTATCTGCTTCATTGGACTCAGTGCCTTAGGTCATCCCTCCTTCCCTGACCACCTTTTCCCAGAGCAGGAGTGCCAGTTCTGTGCCCTATGCCCCACAGCCTTGGGCCAGCCACAGGGTCACTCTGGATAGTGAAGTCCTGAATAACCCTACTATTAAATTAAATTAAAGCGATTTTTCAAGTAACAAGTTGTAGTAAAATCCCCATCCAAAGAAATCCACAGGTGAAACACTCAATACATAATTGGTATTATCATTAAAGGTCGAAAACCAGTCATCAATGAGGAATGGAACAATTACTTGGAACTAAATCTCCACCAGCACATGGGGACTAGGAAAGGTGTCTGGCACACCATCAGGGAGTCATTTGGCCTAGAGAGCTCATTGCACTGGCAAATGAGAATTAGATCCTAATTATCCCATTGGCAGGTTTCAGAAATTTTAAAAATATATTTTCTACAACTGTCACAGTGTCAAAACAATTATTTGCCTGCTTAAGCAGGTGTCAGGCATTGTAAGTGTATATGTCCTTGTAAAATTAAACAGGAAACTTTCTGAAATTGGAGTGTAATCTAGGGCCCTAATTACAGCATATAGAGATACCTAAAGTCAGGATGCAAAGAGAAAGGAACACTGATTTTCCTTTTTCTCCTTTTTTCCCCTGAGGCACTGAATTCTGAGTGCACACACAGGTGAAGGTAAAATATGTCATCTGAATATAAGGGAGGGATTACAGGACATTTTGCCTGCCATCCTTGCCTCCGAGCCAGCATTGATTATAAACATGTATTAATTTTCTCTGCACAGTTTGTAGAGTTAACCTATCTTGTCTCCTTTGACCCTCAACAACAGCCCCGTAAGTTCAGCCAGGCAGCACCTTTGTGCCATTTTGCAGATGCAAAAACTGACTAATGAGTGGTCCTTCAAGCCTCCTGATTCTAATAAACCTGTTTCTTCTACATCCCCTCCCCTTCCCCCATGTAGCTACCTTTCTTCCTGGTCCAGCAACTAAACCTCTACTAGAATTACCTTGATGTTCACCTTTCTGTTGCTGTTTCATGGACTCTGAGATTCTTGGATAGGTGGTCAGGAAGTGAAAGTGGCAGCCACGAACAAAGGGCCCCTTGAGCTATTCACAAATAATAGACATTGTATTAATGTTGAATGACCAATTGACCAAAGTAATAACACCAGGAAAGGCTCCCCAAATTCAAGGAGTACTGAACTCAACAGATGTTAGTTCATAGCCTACTATGGACAAGGCATTGTGTACAATGCAGGGGTGTTATACATGAAAGAAGGCAAGATTTCTTCTCTCAAGAAGCTCATACTTGAGTCACGAAGATAGACATGCTCTTATTTTCTAAAAATTATGGCAACCCTTGTGAAGGTATAAAGTGCTCAAAAACCAAACGGGAAAGGACATCACAGGTTGTGGTCACGAGACTTCATAGGAGATAAAGTATGAGATGGTTCTTGAAGGACAAGGAAGATACTGACAGATGGTAGTGGGGGAAAATACGGTACTTTCTTCTCAGTGATATACTCTCAATCCTGGTTGACCCCCTCTCAGATGGAAACCTTCGCTGGACCCCCAAGTCTGGGTTAGCTGGCACTCCATTGGGTACTGAGACTGTATTAGTCTGTTCTCACACTGCTATGAAGAAACACCCGAGACTGGGTAACTTATAAATAAAAGAGGTTTAATTGATTCACACTTCCACATTGCTGGGGAAGCCTCAGGAAACTTACAGTCATGGCAGAAGGTGAAGAAGAAGCAGGCACCTTCTTCACAGGGTGGCAGGACAGAGTGAACGCAAGCAGAGGAAACGCCAGATGCTTATAAAACCAGCAGATCTCATGAGACTCACTTACTATCACGAGAACAGGATGGGAGACACCACTCCCATGATCCGATTACCTCCACCTGGTCCTGCCCCTGACACGTGGGGATATGGGGATTACAATTCAAGATGAGATTTGGATGGGAACACAGCCAAACCATATCAGAGACCAAATCCCTGCTCACCCTTCCCCTTTTCTCTCCCACTCCATGCCTTCCTGCAGGTTTCTCTTGATAGCACCCCCTCAAAAAAATCCCATAAACCCAGATCCCTGTGTGAAGGTCTTGGATATAAGATATTTATCTAAGAAGCTCTTCTGGAGCTCCATTTCCTCACCTGTAAAACCCTGATAATACATCACAAGTGGCTGTGAAAACAAGGTGACGTAGTTTTAAGTTCCTTGTACAATTCTGGGGTCAATAAATCATGGCAAAGATTTATTTTCTTCTTTATCTACATTTCAAGAGAATTTCTTGTCTCTGGGATATGAAAGAAAGAGACCCCAGGTAGCAGCATCAGGTGTCAGCAGTGGCCGAGGGACTTAGAGCAACTAGGAGTTTGTAAATGCAAGAGGCACCAATCAGCCTATGCATACTGATGGGCCAGTCAGGACTTGCGCCAACCAAGTGCATTTTGTTCCCAATTTACCACAACTGGTGGGGGCAGGGAGCTGGAAGAGGAGGCGGTGGAAGGGGACAGGTGGCAGGGCAGTGGGGTGCCATTGGAGGAGTTTCAATTCAGTACCATTTGTAGGTTAGCGTCACTATTTACCTTTTAAGCAGAAGGGCAAACAGATCGCCCACCAGATAAAATGGCTGTCTCTGAAATATTGCTTCCTGACTCCACTGTTTCATCTCCATTGGCTTCTGCCTCCCTCTACCCTCTCCTTTCAGGCTGTCTTCCCACAATCACTGCAGGGTGAGCCCGAGCTGATGAGGGCACCTGGCTTTGGCGGCAGCTCTTCAAAGCTAGAGGTCAGGTGTGTTTCTAGGATTTAATTAAGCTAGAAATGAAATCCAGCCCTGGAGTGGCTCATCGTCTTTATTATCACATTTCTTACTGCTTGTCAGGCCACAGCGGCTGCAGGTCTTGAAAAAGAAGAAGCGGCATGCTTCCCAGGCAGGGCTCAGTTAATCTGTTTCACACGGCATTTCAGGTACATTCCTCCATTTTAGGATGGGAGAAAAAGACAGTATTCTCAGGGACCTTTCTGGGAAAAGGATTACTTTTAAATGAGCAAAGGCAATTCTTATTATAATATGTGCCCACTATAAAAAAGTATAAGATATAACAGAAAGAATTAAAAATCACTTGTAATCTTACCAGCTAGAGATAAACACGGCTTGTATTATAGTCTCCTTCCTGCCAAGTTACAGGTTGTAAAAGAACAAAAGAAAGAGTTCTGATGCTGTAGAAGGGGGGGTTCTGATTCACTGTATAAACAGATCATATTTTTCACTTATGTATGTACTCACTAACATTAATTTATATAGGACACCCATTTACTGAGATCAGTGTTCCCTCACTTTCAAACAATGTGGAACTAGAAAAAAAAAAGTAGTACTTAAAGGAATTTTCATGTTCAGTATTATTAGACTATCACATTGCAGTCATGTTTTCTATGCCTAATAACATATTCTATAGTCTCTGAGATTAATCAAATGAGATGAGGGGATTTATACACTACTGTGCACTGAGAAGGGGGCTTAACAATCTCCCAAAGTAATATCATTTGACATTCGGTGCTATTAGACTGCAACTGCAAAGGGTATTCATTTTTTAGCCTGATTTGTGTTCTGCAGGTGGCAGTCCCCTTCATGTCCCCTTAGTGTGGTGAGGTTTGGCAGCTACAGGGCACTGACCTTTCTCACTCTGGAGATGTGATTGCTTTCACACTGATTGCGCAGAAACACTTAGCAAATCTCACACTGTTAACTCCATCCCACACCAGCAATGTTGGCATTTTCTGACTGTCATGTGGCATTAGCCAGCTGAAAACTCACTAAGATGAGGAAGCTGTGCTGAATTAATAACTTCTGAGATAGTCATTTAGTCAGTTTTCATGAAATTAATAAGTTCCACCTTGGTCAATGGTAAAAGTCACAAAATCATGAACTGTCAAAGATGGAAGGAACCTTCAAGAACTCCTAGTTCAACACCTTCATTTCACAAGTAAAGGGAACTGAGCACTGAAAAAAAGAAGGGATTTTTGTTTTCAAGATCGTAGAGCTAGGATGGAGCAGTGGTTTTCAACCTGCACAGTGACAGCTTAGATTTAAACGGAATCCTGCATGCATAACAGCAATATATTTGAAACATCTAAGAAAGAAGGACTGTGATTGAAGCAGGGTGGGAATTCATAGCCTCACCCATTCTTTGTCCATCTCAGCTCTCAGATCCCTGGGGAAGCCCTGACTCTCTATGAGGCACAGACCAAACCACCTTCTTATGGCATGCTGCCTTCAATTAGATTTCTCACACCTCCAAATACTCTTTATATAAACAAATAGTCTCTTTTAGACTGATAAATAATTTGAAATGTAAGAGTGTGATCTCACAGTTCTCTCAGTTGCTAAAGGTAGACAATAATGACCTCTGTCACAGCAAAGGAAATATCCATTAGAATTTGAAAAGATAATGAAAACAAGTAGATATTGTGATATCCTCCCTTAGCATCAATTTCAGCCCTGGTCCACTGTAGAACTGTTACGTGGTTTAGGCAGGGACTGACACCAGCTCCAGCTTCAAGGTGGTCCAGGATTGGTCTAAAGCAGTTAGCTATAGGTAACCACTGAATTGGTAAATGTCAATAGTAGGGTAAGTATGTGATAGTTAATTTTATATGTCAAGTTGACCAGGCCACATGGATGCCCAGATATTTGGTTAAATGTTATTTCTGAATATGTCTGTTTCTGGATGATAGTAACATTTGAATCAGGAGACTGAGCCCTCATCCAACCCATTGAAAACTTAAATAAAATATAAGGATGTGTAAGAAAGAATTTTTCCTCTCTCTGTCTTCAAGCTTGGACATCAGTCTTCTCCTGACTTCAGACATGGACTCAGACTGGAACTTACACCATTGACTCCCCTGATTTTCAGACTCAAACTTGAAATGGAATTTATACCATCAGCTTTTCTGGTTCTCAGGCCTTTAGTCTCAGAATTTAAGTATACCATCAGCCTCTTGCGTCTGGACTTCTCAGCCTCCATAATCATGTAAGCAATTCTTTATAATAAATCTAGACAGATAGATAGACATATAGCTACATAGATACCTAGATACATAGAGACATATAGGGATATATACATACATATACATTCTATTGGTTCTGTTTCTCTGGAGAATGCAGATTAATTCAAAGAACAAACACTGACCTCGACTTGGGCAAATCAAACATGGTTTACTAATTGAAAAGTACAGTAGGAAGTCAGAGTGGTAAAAATATACAGCAGGGAGGTCAACCCTACTCTTCAAATGAGTTATAAGCTTCCAAGTCACAAAAATTCTCAACAATAGACCCACAGTTGCATATGATAAATCTGAGAGAGGAAGATCACATTAGACTTTCTAAACACCCAACTGCCCTGTTCCATTAATAAGGGTGGACTCGCCCTGCACATTAGGTAGCCTGAATAAATATTGGGATGCCCTCATTTGGGTCAGTTGCACACCATTACTTTTGGGACTATACAATTTATGATTAACTAAAGTTGGTGGCCAGCCCAGTACAATATACTTGGACATAAACATAGCCCTATTTATCATTCTCAGCCTTCCCAAGCTAATATAGCCTGGTCCAGTGACTCTCTGAACTAAAGATTATCAAATCAAAAGGAGCTTTGTTACCCAGGTATCCTTACCAGTCAGACCAAGATGTCATTGAGCTGCTTGATCAACCCTCACCTAAAGTCAGTACTTATTGCACAAGACAATAAATTCCCTTTATTTAAGCAGGTTGACTTGGGTTCTTTGATACTTTCAATGGAGAGCACACTTATTGATATGCAAACACATGGAGGTCTCCTAAGTTCATGAAAGCCTTAGATACTTAAATGCTTCCAATCATATGAAGATAATTCACTTTAAGAACTCTTCAGTATTAGGCCATAAATTCAATCCTTGAGTCAACAATCTAGATCAACAAACATGTGGAAACCTAGTCTGTGCTGGAGCCTGTGATGGGCAGTGGGCTAAAAAGAATGAATCCCTGCTCCAAGACAGTAACATCTTACCAAATATTAATGGTAGCAATGAGATTGGAAGGGTCTGCAAGTTATTTTTCAATACTTTGCAAGGCCCAAGAGAAAAACCACATATGTAAGCAGAATCAGACTGGCTAACTATGTTTGGGCTCTGGTTACCTTTGAATAAGTTTGCACTGGTTATTCTAAGGTGTTGAGTTCTGATTGGAAGCCAGAAATGGAAAAATAAATTTAAGACTAAAAAACATGTTTAATATATTTTCTTTTAATGATAGGCAAACTCCAATACAGATAGATGAAGAAGGAGGAGGAGGAAAAGGAGGAGGAAGAGGAAGAAAGTGGGGGAAAGGAATGAAAGAATTAAATGAGAGGTGATGATTCAATCTGTAATTAAATCACTTTCACACTTGCTAAGGTGTCTTAAACTTCATTCTTCTGAAATGCTTCATTTTCACCTCTGCTGACTTGGAAGAAAAGCCACCTTTGAAAACACCAGAACATAAGAAGCTAATAAAGATGAATGAATAGCTTCATTTTCTCTCTACTTTACAGCACAAGAACAACATCATTCACAACGTACATACTGAACTCCCAAAAGAGGTACTGATTTACTTTCCTAGGGCTGCTGTATAAATTACTACAAACTGGATGGCTTAAAATAACAGATAGCTATTCTCTCACACTTCAGAAGGCCAGAAGACTGAAATCAAAGTGTCAGTAGGACCATGCTCCCTCCAAAGGCTCTTGGGCAGCATCTTTTCTTGCCTGTTCTAGCTTCTGGTGGCTTCTGGCATTCCTTGGCTGGTAGCAGTGTTACTCCAATGTCTGCCTCTGTCTTCACATGGCAAGTCTCCCTCTCCTTTCTCTTACAAGAATACTGGTCATTGGCTTAGGGCCCACCCTAAATCCACGATGTTTACATCTGAAGACCTTCACTTAATTCCATCTTCAAGGACCTTATTTCTTTCTTTTTTTTTTTTTTTTTTTTTGAGATGGAGTCTCGCTCTGTCACCCAGGCTGGAGTGCAGTGGCACAATCTCGGCTCACTGCAAGCTCCCATCCCGGGTTCATACCATTCTCCTGCCTCAGCCTCCTGAGTAGCTGGGACTACAGGTGCCCGCCACCACGACCAGTTAATTTTGTGTGTGTGTGTGTGTGTGTGTATTTTTAGTAGAAATGGGGTTTCACCACGTTAGCCGGGATGGTCTCCATCTCCTGACCTCATGATCCGCCCACCTCGGCCTCCCAAAGTGCTGGGATTACAGGCGTGAGCCACCACGCCTGGCCCAAGGACCCTATTTCTAAAGACAGTCACATTCACAGTTACTGGGTGTTGGGACTTGTAGATACCTTTTTTGAGAGACATTATTCAAGGTTCCAAGTTGATGAACGCAAACACCTGGTTTTTACATCCATTTTACCAATTGCCTGAGGAAATAACCACCTAAACCAACACCAGTCCCTCAAAAGCAGAAGAACTGAAACTGAACTAATTCTGATTCCTCTCAAATGTTTTTCTTTTTCTGTCTCTTACTAGTAACGTCCCACGTTGAATCAGTCGCCATACTCTATTTTACCTCTAAAATCTCTCTTGCACGCATTTCCTTTTTCATACACAGTCACTATTTCACATGTTTGTACTCCTTCTCGGGAACCACCTTCACAGTTGGCCTCCCTGACCCTGGCTCCACAATCCCCTACCACTAATCCATCCTCCTCACTACTAAATGATTGATTTTCCTGAAATAACAGTTTGCTCAAAAGCCAATAATGACTTTCCCGCATTTACATCTTGTCACCCTCCACACTTACTTCAAGAGCTATTTAAGCCACCCAAGTACCTCTCACTCCAAAAAACTTTCTGTAATTTCCCCAAGTAGAACTGTTCTCTTCTCTGAATACCTAGAGCTCATCTTCTCCACCTCATATCATTGTAGTCATTGGCTATGTGGGGCAGTAATCTGCAGTCATTTCCATTAAAGTCAGACTTATCATTTCTCCCCTAACAAATGGCAAGTCACAGTCACATATCAAATCCTTTATTAGTCATTTCTTGAGATTTCTCTTCACCCTTGCTTCTCTGAGTACTAATGCTTATTTTTACTGGGCCCCAACATGATTCTACCTTCTTCACTCTGCCAAAGCTGATTGGACCTGGACAAACTTTGGAACAGTCAGATGCTCTTCCTTATACTTGAAAATTAAGGCTGAGGTGTTACAGTTCCTTCAGGGACTTCTTATTTGAACAGAAAAGAAAGGTCTTTTCATTAATATTCATGGCAGTGTGGTCAGTGGAGTGTTTGCTACTGGTCTACCACAAAATAAATATAGAAATTGAAAGTAAGCATTTAGAAACTTTTATGGACATTTGAGTAATTTTATGTCTCAACTCTCTAATCATGAAAAATGTAGAGACTGTATTTTAAATTTTATTTTTATTTTCTAATAATTTATACCTAATAACTATTTTGAAATAAGTTAAAACTCACAAGAAGTTGCAAAAATAGTACAGAGAGCTATATTCCCTTCACCCAGCTTTTCTCAATGATAATATTTAACCATAGTACATTGTCCAAACCAGGAAACTGACACAGGTCTGACAGGTCTGATTCTAATAATTCACTTTTATTTTATTTTACAAAAGTATACATCTGTGACAGATTAGAAAAATTTTAAAAACTAGTTATTCACCACAGATACTTCAGAAAGAGCTAGTTTACATCATCTCACTCCAAAAATAATTAAGGTAGCACCAGGAACTAATAAAAGAGTGCAAATGGCAGAGGCTTGGGACCAGCTGACCTGATTAAGCCCCTAATCACTCCTCAGTGTAGCTGTGGGCAAATCACATAATCTAGACCCAGTGTTAATAGTTATTAACTAGAAATTAGGGAAAATAGTCTTTATCACAGAACTATAAGGATCAGATGGTATAACATTTGCAAAGGTACTTTGAAAAATACTTTCAAATGTAAGCTTGTCTTCTTTCTATACTAATAAAACAACATTTTTGTCCAACTTACACGAGCATCATATTAGTGCACAGACTATGTCCAAATATAGTAAAATTATAGGAATTCCTTATTTCACAAGCACTTAACAATTTTCAAGCCCTTTTCACATGAACCAAAAACCCTTTTAATCTCAGTAAGGTGGTTTTCCCAATTTTATCCATGAAGCTAGGAAGGCCAAATGGCCTGCACAGAGTGAATAACCAGGACAAGTCACAGTTAACAGAGGAACTAAGATATTCTTTCTCTGAATACAGTTTCCTTTCACTTACCAAAATCTGTGAGCATTTGGCAAAAACCTGAAATTATCTCAACTCTTCAAGAATCCAACAAACCAAGAAAAGAAAAAGATAATTTGTGCAGATTTTGTAAGCTACATTGCTAACTCAAAGACCTAGTTGAAAAAAAAATACTTAGTGTTTTATGATGATTGGCCTTTTTCATATATGCTTCCCTTTCGTTTACATGTAATTCTGTCCTTCAATTTTCCCTTTCCCAAATGTGGCACCAGAGAGGTTGCTAAGCAATTGTCCCTGACAAAGACTCAGCACATGTCAATAAAACTGAACGTTTTCCCATTTTCTGTTCCCTTTTAGTACTAAGGAGTATGTCAATCAAAGAACATCAGTAAACGTTGGATTCTGAGAGAAGGCAGAAAGGCCCTGACAGGCAGGAAATAAAAGATGACTATTTTTAAACTAACAAGTCCTTTCTTAAAGTAAGGCAAGTTGAATAAAAGAAAAACAAGTTTCACTACTCTGTTTGTCTGGGAGGTAAAGGGGCTCCTTTAGGTCAGGTTACCATCTTGATTTGAGAAACATGTCTCTTTGTCCAGAGAGCAGTTTTCAAAGGTGCGTTACTGCTCCTTGTAAATCAAAGATAAAAAATTGTCAACAAATAGATAGCTGAAAATACATTTTTCCAAATGATTCAGGAATTTAGAAGACTCTCAAATTTAACTAAAGTCCATCATATTTAATTAAAGCAAACTCTTCAGAGAATGGAGAAATGATGTGCAGAGTGGGTGTATTTAAGTAGTATCAAACTTATCAACCTATATTTATACTCAATGAATACAATCCAAGTTATTGTATACATATATACACATTGGCTGCTGTCTTTGTGTACAGCATTGGGCTATATAAAGACAAATGCTTGGAGATTAAGATAAGGAGACATTTGCTCCTCTACAATACACACAACTAGTTTAATGCAGAATTAATACCTGGACACAGACCTTTAAGGAGGAACATTTAGTCAAGCTACCAATAATTTGTCTTATATTTAAGGTTGAAATAATCAAACTGCTGTTCCACCCACTTCCAAAAAAGGAAACTTTCAAATTGTCCTGCCAAAAACTGACCTAGTTCTTCTTATAACATACCACTCTGTTGCATTAGAATGTACCAAGTTGCTCTTAAGCTCTTACCTGAATCACTTTTCTGAATAAACTAATTAACCTTTGCTCAAACATATGCATATGTTCCTAGCAGGTGGCAGCGTTCTTCAGTCCCTGGTAATATCAAGATAATTCTAGTGTAAACACAGAAATGTCAGTGTTGCTAAACTTTTTAATTACACAGCCATATTACCTTCATGTGATAGGAAATGGCAAAGTTCTTCAAAGAGCCTGCACTGAAAGCAAATGCATGTAAGGATGATAATACAGTGGAATCAACACAGAAGCCCATGAGGGTAAAGTGGTAAGACAACCTGGACTCAGTGAGGCCATGACAACGGAGGTGGTAGGGAAAAACTGACCAGTGACAAGTGTTTAATTCTCCACCAAGTGGCAGAGAAAGTATCCTACTCCCCATAACTATGATAAGCCAGAAAGTGTGAGACCAGCCACTGGGGAGCAAGAAGCATAGAACTCTCTTTTATAGTATTTTCCTTAAAGATTAGGTAAAAGATCTGCTTACATACGTATTTTCCTGAGTGAGAAACAGCACGTTTTCAATAACATTTGTGTTTGGTTATTAGTTTTTAATCTTGCTGGAATCAAGCACCCCAAAAGATTTTGAACCAGTTTCTCAGTCCCTACTCTCTTTCTAACCCATTCTCCAGTCTCTAGATGCAGACAGAATTTCAAATAACAGGCTGCAGACTCCATGAGGCAGCCAAAAAACTGTGTGTCCAAAGTGTGTAATGGGGAAAGTTCACCCCCAAACACACATCCTCACAGGAACCTGAAGGTCTAGATCACAGAAGGATTTAACCTTACCTGAAGCTGAGATGAACTGAGACAGCCAAGCAAAATATGGGGTAGAGGAAGCAATGGGAAGAGCCTGTGGCCACTCTTGGTCCCCAGGGATGCCATTTATGACTTTGTCTTACAGGAGTCCTTGGGGAGAGCTGCCAGTGGAACTGGGGAAAGACTACAGGGAGAAGGAAACTTCCAGCTGAACTTTGTAACAATATCAACCAAACACAGAGTTTCCTGGACAGAATCCAGGGGAGGGGGTGAACAGGGAGTGCAGCTACAAGCACAGAAGCCACAGCAGGTGGGGAAGCATGAAGACCTGCTTGCTTTCTCAGCAGGGAGGCTTGTAGCCTGGGGCAAGTTCTCAGCCCTGCTCACCAACTGCCTGGAAACAAACTCAGTGCTGTTAGGGGGATGGGGGCACAGGGGGAGTGAGACTGGTCTTTCTGGCTGCTTGGAAGCTGGGTGAGGCCTGTCACTGCTTGCTTTCCCCCACTTCCCTGGTGTCCTATATGACACAGCAGAGGCAGCCATAATCCCCCCTGGAAACATAACTCCTTTGGCCTAATAACCACACCCTTATTCCCCAGAGTGACCATAACAAGCCCCTCCCAAGGAGAGTCTGAGCTAAGATATGCCTAACCCTGCCCCCACTTAATTGGTCTTCTCTACCTGCCCTGGTAGCCTAAGACAAAGGACATAATCTCTTGGGAGTTCCATGGCCCGACCTACCACCTGAGAAACCCAAATACTTATTCAGACAACCCTAGGGCAAACTTGTATCATCGCTATACTACTACTGCTGATGCTCCCTTGAAAGTCACCTCCCAGGTGAAGACCAACCAACATAAAATCGACACACTAAACACAACTACAACCAAGGACTCTCAGAGTCCACTTCACCCTGCTGCTACTTCCACTGGAGCAGGTGCTGGTACCCATGGCTAAGAGACCTGAAGACAGATCACATCACAGGATGGTTTGCAGACATTCCCCTGTGCCACCCTGGATCCCAGTAGCTCCACTGGATGGCTAGACCCAGAAGAGAAATAACAAGCACTGCAGTTCAGCTCTTAGGAAGCTCCAACCCTAGGGAAAGGGGGAGAGCATCACATCAAGGGAGCACCCTGTGGGACAAAAGAATCTGAACAGCAGTCCTTGAGCCCCAGATAATCCCTCCAACATAGTCTGCCCAAATGAGCAGGAACCAGAGAAACAATTCTGGTAATATGACAAAACAAGGTTCTTCAACATCCCCAAAGATCACACTAGCTCACCAGCAATGGATCCAAACCAAGAAGAAAACTCTCAATTGCCAGAAAAATAATTCAGAAAGTTGATTATTAAGCTACTCAAGGAGGCACCAGAGAAAGGCAAATGCCAACTTAAAGAAATAAAAAAAAAAAGATACAAGATAAGAACAGGAAAATCTCCAGAGAAATAGATAGCATAAATAAAAAACAATTACAACTTCCAGAAATGAAGAACATACTTAGAGAAATACAAAATACACTCAACAATAGAAAGTCTCAACAATAGAATTGAACAAGTAGAAGAAAGAACTTCAGAGCTCGAAGACAAGGCTTTTGAATTAATGCAATCCAACAAAGACAAAGAAAAAAGAATCAAAAAAAGAAAAAAGAAAAAAGCCTACAAGAAGTTGGGGATTATGTTAAATGACCAGACCTAAAGATTAATTGGTGTTCCTGAAGAATAAGAGAAACCTAAAAGTTTGGAAAACATACCTGAGGGAATAATCAAGGAAAACCTCCCTGGCCTTGCTAGAGATCTAGACATCCAAATACAGGAAGCTCAAAGAACACCTGGGAAATTCATAGCAAAAAGATCATCACCTAGGCACTTTAAATCAGGTTATGTAAAGTCAAAACGAAGGAAAGAATCTTAAGGGCTGTGAGGCAAAAGCCTCAGGTAACCTAGAAAGGAAAACCTATCAGATTAACAGCATATTTCTCAGCAGAAACCCTATAAGCTAGAAGGTATTGAGGTTCTATCTTTAGCCTCCTTAAATGAACTAACTATCAGCCAATAATTTTGCATCCAGTGAAACTAAGCTTCATAATGAAAGAAAAGATACAGTGTTTTTCTGACAAATGCTGAGAGAATTCACCACCCCAAAACCAGCACTATGAGAACTGCTAAAAGGAGCTCTAAATCTTGATACAACCATCTAATCTTCGACAAACCTGACAAAAGCAAACAATGGGGAAAGGATTCCCTATTTAATAAATGGTGCTGGGAAAACAGGCTAGCCACAGGCAGAAAACAAACTGGACCCCTTCCTCACACCTTATACAAAAAATAACTCAAAATGGATTAAAGACTTACATGTAAAACCCAAAACCATAAAAATCCTAGAAGAAAACCTAGGCAATATCATTCAGTACATAGGAATAGGCAAAGATTTCATGATGAAAATGCTGAAAGCAATTGCAACGAAAGCTAAAATTGACAAAAGGGATCTAATTAAACTAAAGAGCTTCTGCACAGCGAAAAAAACTTATCAGTAGAGTGAACAGGCAACCTACAGAATGGGAGAAAATATTTGCGACCTACCCATCTGACAAAGGGCTAATATCCAGAATCCACAAGGAACTTAAATTTACAAGAAAAAAACAAACAACCCCATCAAAAAGTGGGCAAAGGATATGAACAGGCACTTCTCAAAAGAAGACATTGATGCAGCCAACAAACATATGAAAAAAAGCTCAACACCACTGATCATTAGTCAAAACCACAATGAGATACCATCTCATGCCAGTCGGAATGGCGATTATTAAAAAGTCAAGAAACTACAGATGCTGGTGAGGCTGTGGAGAAATAGGAACGCTTTTACACTGTTGGTGGGAATGTAAATTAGTTAAACATTGTGGAAGACAGTGTGGTGATTTCCCAAGGATCTAGAACCAGAAATATCATTTGATCCAGCAATCCCATTACTGGGTATATGCCCAAACGAATATAAATCATCCTACTATAAAGATACCTGCACATGTATGTTTATTGCAGCACTATTTACA
The DNA here is from genome assembly GCF_008728515.1 of Papio anubis. Classification (NCBI taxonomy): domain Eukaryota; kingdom Metazoa; phylum Chordata; class Mammalia; order Primates; family Cercopithecidae; genus Papio; species Papio anubis. Next base: position 180,323,729 of record NC_044977.1, on the reverse strand, counting down.
ATAGCAAATACATGGAACCAACCCAGATGCCCATCAATGATAGATTGGACAAAGAAAATATGGTATCTATACACCATGGAATACTATGCAGTCATAAAAAGTAATGAGATCATGTCCTTTACAGGGACATGAATGAAGCTGGAAGCAAAACCAAACACCACATGTTCTCACTCATAAGTGGGAGTTGAACAATGAGAACACATGGACACAGGGAAGGGAACAACACACACTGTGGCCTGTCATGGGTGGGGAGCCAAGGGGAAGGAGAGCACCAGGACAAATAGTTAATGCATGTGAGACTTAAAACCTACATTATGGGTTGATAGACGCAGCAAACCACCATGGCACACCTATACCTATGTAACAAACCTGCATGTTCTGCACATGTATCTTGGAACTTAAAGTAAAATAAAAATTTTAAAATAAATAAATAAAATGCCAAACACAATTTGTGCCACATCTTGTTTAATAAATGCTAGTCTACTGCTCTCCATTTAAGTGTGAGGCAGATGATTTATTCATCTTTGTATTACCAATAGCACAGAATTTAATAGGTTGTAAAGTGCTCTCCATTTTAAAATATTTTTTTCATATTCATTCCCTCCATACTTAACCCATCCCTCAACCATTCCTGCTTTCAGTGTAACAGACAAAAACCCAGAAAATGTAGTAGAGTGTTGCTAAGCAGTCATAAAAAGTAATGAGATCATGTCCTTTGCAGGAACATGGATGAAGCTGGAAGCCAAGTGACTCTGGAAGATAATAATAAAAGGAATATATAGAAACTGTCATCCTTGACATTCAAAGATGTTTATAGTGATGGTATAATGCCATGTGAGTGAAAATATTAAATCTCATGGAATGCTTATATTTTCCAGATTACCAAAAAATAAAAACTGCTCTCTGTGTTGTAACATAGCCATTCTCTGCAACGCTTACTGATTCTACATCACGACTTGTTGTTATGAAAAGGCCAGTCTATTACCCACAGTTATTTCCCAGCATTCTACAGCTATATCTGTGTATAAGCAGGTGGGGACATTGAGAGGTTGTGATACTGTAGTAGACCAGACCATAAGCAAATAGCATGCCACATAGAAGGTCAAAACACCTGCTTCATTGTCCCTAATGTGACTGCACAATTTGAGCAATACCTCTTCTTTAAGAGATTTAGAAACACATCCCTAGTTGTCCAACAGACTCCCGAACATTGGGTGTGGGAGAAAGAAGCCAAAATTAAAAACATAAAACCGGAGATGAAAATTACATAAGGTTTCCCATCACTTCTCCCACTCTTAAAATTGTTCATAAGTGTGTAAGTGAAAAGGTATCTTTTAAAAATGCAGATGTTTTTCACTTTGTCCTGACCTGTGAATCAGACTTCTAATGTAAATACTTCTTCTCCTTCTGAAAAGTCATACAAAAGCAAAAATGAGAATGTGTGAAATCTCAAAACTCCATTGTCAGTGATATTAGAAAACATATAATATGTAGACTCAGAAATTTATGTGAGGGTTCCCAAAAGCACGTAAGCCAAATGAGAAGCTGCACAATAAGCAGTAATGAGAAAAGGCATGGGGTGTGGTAAAAGTCCCAGTAGTGGAAGATCATAGAAAATGCCAGTAGAAAGTACATTTTCTAAAGCTGAGGAACTATCCTGAAGTAAGCTGTGTCTCTTGTTTGTTACAATGAATGGAGGAACTAGGGTAGACAAGGCTGGTGGAAAAAACCCTCTAGCACCCAATTTGATTTGGAATGGCAGAGGAAATGAGGATTACACTAAAAAATATATAATTTAATTTTTGAAAATCGCACAGAGGAGCTATATTTTTAGGAAATAGATTTTCTGTAGTAGCAAAGACAAAAAAGCCTTTAGATTGTGCAGCCTGGAAGACTAGTCTAGGCATCTTGTACCTCCCTTCCACCATCATCAAGAAACGGCTTATAAAGAGCTCATGCAGAAAAATAAAAGTGATTAAATATGAATAATAAAAAGATATAGGTAAAATACTGATACAGACTTACTAGAGAGGAATGAGTAGCAACAGACAAAAACTCTCACCGAAAAAATGGTGCCAGGGGGCTGATCAAAATTGTGATCAAGCATTTCACTAGGATTTATATTCAATATTAATAAAATAAATACCTCCTTGAATGGGACCACAATGCAGAAATGCATAAATGCAAAAAAGGGATGATGAAACGACAGGAATGTTATTCCCATGAGCTTTTTTTAAGGAAATTACTAAGATACAAACCATATAATAGAAGTAAAGATACATTTAGCAGTACAAAGGAAATAGTTTCTTAATTTTATTAACTAAAACGAGACAACGGAGAGAAGAAAGAGAAAGTTTTAGGAAATGGGATTATGCTGCTGTGGCGTGTCCCCTCCAAAATTCAGAAGTTCCTTAATGCTATTACTAAGTGTGATAGTATTAACAGGTGGGGGCCTTTAAGAAGACATGAGAGCTCCTCCCTCAGGAATGGGGTTAGATGTTTTTATAAAAGGGCCTGACAGAGGGAGTTCATTCCTTTTGCCCTTCTACCTTCTGCCATGTAAGGACACAGTGCTCCTGCCTTTGGAGGATGCTGCATACAAGACACCATCTTGGAGGCAGAGAGCAGCCCTCACCAGACAACTGAACCTGCTGGTGTTTGATCTTAGACTTTCCAGCTTCCAGAACTGTGAGAAATAAATTTATGTGTTTATAAGCTACCTAGTTTATGGTATTTTGTTATAGCAGCTCAAACAGACTAACACAGCTTGTTTAGCTTAAAGTAACTTTTCTCAACCTAGACACAATTGATACTTTGAGTTGATAATTATTTTGGTATAGAGAGCTGTCCTGTGCATTGTAGGATATTTAGCAGCTTCCCTGATTTCTACCACTAGATGCGAATAGCACCCTCTCTAGTTGTGACAATCAAAAATGTTTCCAGACTGTCAAATGTACCCTGGAGGACAGCATTTCCTCCAGTTCAGAACCACTGCCCTAGTAGCAGAAGAGCCTATGTCTGTGGTGGAACAGCACTGAATATCTCATGGGAAGTTTAGTAGATAGTAAGGTATTTCTTATAATAGAACTTCAGTGTGAAAGCATTCCAAGGAGATGCTTATGGCATTTATTCACTCAATTGAGTGTAATCATGATGTAGTGACAGTCCAAAGGTCTCACTAGGGACCCCTTTTCCTCCTGCCTTTTAATCATGAGAATACCTAACCCCTCATGTACAGGGCCCCCTACTTCAAAAAGGATTTTTATTTAGAAACTCTTTTCTTATATTTTATGTTTTTAGCCAGAGTGTCTGTTATTTTTCTCGATTATTTATTCCTTCTCTAAGATATTTACATATAACATAGTCAACATTTCCACAACACTCCTAATCCAGCATTTGTAAACTGTTATGAGTAATACAACAGTGATATTCTAATGAATGAATACCTTTGCCCAAACCCCTCATTAACATAGATGAGGCTTCACACTGTGGGGAAATAGACTTCACTAAAACAGTCCAGTCAAGTCCCTAATCAAATACACAATCAAACAACAATGAAAAGTTCCAGAGAGGGTAAAGGAATCAGTATCCAAAAGTACTACGATATTTTATCTAAAATGTCCCATTTTGACAAAAAATTATGAGACATGCAAAGAAACAGAAAAGTGTGACTTATACATAAGAAAAAAGTATGCAACAGAAACTGCCTGTGAAAAAAATCCAAAAGTTGACTTCAGAAGCAAAGATTTTCAATGCAACCATTATAACTATGTTCAAAGATATAAAGAAAAACACGTCTAAAAACTAAAGCAAAGGATGGGAATGATGGCCAACCAAACAGAAAATGCCAATAAACAGACAGAAAGTGTTCTAAAAACCAAGTGGATATTCTGGAGTTGAAAAAGTGCCATAACTAAAATGAAAAATGCACTAAAAAGGCCCAACAACAGATTAAAGCTGTCATAGGAAAGAATCAGAAACATTGAAAATAGGTCAATTGAGATTATCCAGTATGAGAAACAGAAAGAAAAAAGAATGAAGAAAAGTGAATAGAACCTCTGAGGTCTGTGGAACATCATTAAGTGCTCTAATACATGTGTAATAGGAGTTCCAGATGGAAAGGTGAGAGAAAAAGGGATAGAAAGAATATGCGAAAAAATAATGATTGAAACTTCTCAAATTTGCTGAAAACATTTATCTACATATCTAAGAAGCTCGATGAACTCCAAGTAGGATAAACACAAAGTGATCCATATCCAGACATGTCCTAGTAAAATTCTTGATGGCCAATGACAAAGGGAATAGTACCCTGATACCAAAACCAAAGATATCACAAGAAAAGAAAGCTACAGACCAATGTCTCTTATGAACATCGATGCAAAGACTTTCAGCAAAATAACAATCTGAATTCAGCATACAAAAGGGATTATATGCCATGACCAAATGGAATTTATCCCAACAATGTAAGGTTGGTTTAGCATCTGAAAATCAGCTAATGTAATGTCAGGTCATTGAATTTTTTTAAATGTGACCATTTTTCTGTTGCAGAAAAAGTACTTGCATGATAAAAGCCCTCAAACTAAAAGTAGAAGGAAGCTTTCTCAATCTGATAAAGAGTACCTGTGAAAAACTCACAGTTTACATCATACTTAATGGTAAAAGACAATGCTTTCACCTTAACATCAGGAACAAGATAAAAATATCCACTCCCACAGCATCTATCTAAGATTGTACTAAAGGTCAGAGCCAGTGTAATCAGATGAAAAATTAAATAAAAGACATCCATACTGGGAAGGAAGAATTAAAATTATCTCCACTTGCAGATGGCATAGTTTACAAACAAAAAATCCTAAATAATTCACTAAAAAAACTACTAGAACTAAGAAAAGTGTTTGAAAAGTAGACAGGACAAAAAATGAATGCACAATAACCAATTCTATCTCTATACACTTACAATGGGCAATCAAAAATGAAATAAAGAAGCAATTTCATTTACAAGAGCATCAAAAAGAAAAATACTTAATACATTTAACAAAAAGTGTAAAACTTATACTCTGAAAACTAAAAGTTACTGTTGAAAGAAACTGAAAAAGACATAAATAAATGAAAAGACATGTCATGTTCATAGATTAGAAGACTATTTGTCTAAGATGGCAATAAATATTCCCAAAATCTATCTACAAGATTCAATGTAATCTTCATTAAAGTCCCAGATGACTTCTTTGCAGAAATTGACAAACTGATACTAAAAGTCGAGTGACTTAGAGTAGCCAAAACAACCTTTAAAAAGAGGAACAAAGTAGGTAGAGCCAATTTCAAAAGTTTCTACAACGTTATAGCCATCAATATAGCCTGGTACTACCACAAAGATGTCACATAATTCAATCAGATACAATTTAGAGTCTAGACATAAACTCTTTGGTTAACAGTCACTTGATTTTCACATATATATATATATATATATATACTTTTTAAGCAGAAAATGATTTTTTTTTTACTGTAAGTTCTGGGATACATGTGCAGAATGTACAGCTTTGTTACATAGGTACACGTGTGCCATGGTGGTTTGCTGCACCTATTGACCCGTCCCCTAAGTTCCCTCAGTCAACTGATTTTCAATGAGCCTATCAATGCCAAAATTTGACAAAGATGTGGAGCAATACGCTCTCTCACCTACTGCTGAGATTATAGTTTGGTACAATTATGTTGGAAAACTGTTTAGCATTATCTAATAAAGTTGAAGATGACACATTCTATGACCCAGTGATTCTCCTCTTAAGTATATCTCAAAAAAATGTCTAGCAAGAGATTGTTTTTGCAAATAGAGACCTGAAAAACTGCTCAGGAGAGCATAGTCCACAGTTTAAAGAGAAACACTGGAAGCACTTCAAATGTTGATTAACAGTGGAATGAATAAAGAAGTGATTTATTCATGCAATGTATTCATATGTGCAATGTAAAACTACAGTTTTATGTATCGACATGTGGGAAATGCAAAATGATGATGTTGAGTGAAAGAAGCAAATCACAGAAGCATGGGTCTACTTACATAAAGTTCATAGCAAACAATACCAAATATTACTTAGGGATATAGGTATATTACTTGGGGAATATATTTATACATAAATATAGATATATTACTTAGGTATATTTTTACTTTGATGTATTACTTAGGGAAATATTTATGCATTATAAAAATATAAAGAGAAGCAATGAAATGATAACCAGAGATTGGGTTCTCTGAGGTAAGGAAGGAATGGGATTTTTTAAAAAGCTTCATTAGATTTTAAGGTTCTGAAAATGATTGTTTCTTAAACTGGGTAATGGGCATTTGTTTTCATTAAATTATGCTTTTAAGAATACATGTATATATTGTTCATATTAAATCACAAGATTTAATTTCAGCTTCACTGAAAATTACACTAAACTTCTTGCTTTGAAGATCGGAATGTCAAAATTTGAAAGAACATGTGTCCATGAGAACAGAAAATGCAGCAGATTTATTGAGAAGGAGTTTGGAGACAAGGAGATCAAACAGAGGTAACTTGCTGCCTTACTTCCCTCCTCTCATTCCACTCCCACATGTTAAGTGAGCAAATTAAAGACAAACAAAATCACTCCCACTAAAAAAGATAAGTAATAATTAGAAATAAAACAGCACGGGTCATTGCATAAATATTCCAATAAAAATTGGAAGAGCTATAAGAGCAAAAAGCAAGTAAAATACAATTCAGAAAAAGATTTACTCTAGAAAACAGGTAAAAAATCTTCCTAACACATTACTCTTTATTTTCAAATAAAGAAGACAAAAACTTCTTGAATAAAAACAATTCAAAGAAGAAATAAGAAGCAAAAGAAAATATAAGACAACAAAAAGACATGGAGAGTTTGCTGTCAGTGATTTGGGGGAAAAAGATAAAGGCTTAGAGATTGACAGAATAGAATATTCACGATTCTTGAAGTCAGAAAGTTTGAGTTCAAATCTTAGCACTATCATCTACAGTCGTATGAACACTGAGCAAGTGAAATCCCTCTCTGAGTCTGTTTTCTCATCTATAAAATCAGGACAACGTTTATTTCAATGGGTTTTTTAAGTATTAAAGGAATAACTTAGTCTAATAATACTCACAGAATGCACTCAATAAATGTTTCTCCTTTGATTCATCCGCTTATCTCTGTTTGCCCCGTCTTTGTCCTCCCCATCTGTTTGTCAGTCTCTTACTTAATTTTTCTCTTTAATAAAAACTACAACTAATTCTTGGTTATTTGTGCTAATAGAAAACAAATGAATAGCAAGAGTTTAAATCTGCAAAGTATTCAAAAGACTCCCTCAACTATTAACTTCAATCAACTTTTCTAGCTAGAATTTTTCTACAGTTTATTGCGAGTCTATGCTGATGTACTAAATTTGGATATTCTACAAAGCCAATAAAAGAAAGAAGCAAAGAAAGCAAAAAAGAGAGAGAAAAGAAAGGGAAGGAAGGAGGGAGGGAAGAAGGGAAGGAAGGAAGGAAGGAAGGAAGGAAGGAAGGAAGGAAGGAAGGAAGGGAGAGAGAGAGAAAGAAAGAAAGAGAGAGAGTGAGTATAAATGTGAGTTCATGTATTTGATTTATGAGAAAATATTATTCTAAAATAATTGAGTAAATGTGACCCATTTGTACTAGCTCCAATCAAAGCACTAATAATGTAATGAGATTAACAAAGTAAGAAGAGGTATAAAACATCCTGATGAAGTTCTACAAAATGGACCACTGATTTAACTGCTTGGGTCATTCATTCCTTGTTATTATCTCAACTAGTGCTATCCAATAGAACATTATGCAATAAAGGAAACATTCTGTATCTGTGCTATCCAGTATGGTAGCCAAATAGTCACATGTGGTTATTGAGCACCAGCGGTATTATTACTGTAACCAAGGCACTGAAATTTTAACTTTACTTAATTTTGCTTTGTTGAAATGTTAATATAAATAGCCACATGTAACTAGTGGCTATTATTTTGGACAGTGCAGATCTGTACTAATTAAGTCATATCTGGTAAGAAGAAATAACTTCATTTCGATTCATTTTCTTCATCTTAAGTCTCTTGTCATTAATGATTATGTCCCTTCATATAGTGACCAATTCACAATAGTAGCAGATCTCACTTTCCACTACTCTCTCTTCTCCTGCTCATACCATCATGGAGGGACAAATAACCCTGAAATTGTTAAAGATATAGTGTCATCAGTGAACAAGGCTACACTACTGGTGAAGCAACAGACTCAATAGATGTTTTGTCCATGTTTTGCACTATATAATAAAAGACATCCTCATGCTTATTCTCTCCACAGCCCCACAACGTGTTTCTAATGCTGTTTCTCAATATTCCTCAACATAGGCTCATGATTCCCTTATAGTACAAATCTTTGAGGACACCATTATTATTCAATCCAGATTCATAGCTCTCTTGGGTCTGGAAGGAAATATACACATTTCAAAAGAAAAAATTAATTGCATATCCTTTACGAAATACATGCTGAATATTGCTTTCCTTGGTTATGGTTTTAATAACTATTGGACAGCTAAAATTCCAGAGTGCACTCCTGGAAAGTACTTGAACACAGGCATCTATGTGACCATGTGAGTAAAAGGCATGTGGCCCTGCACAGGTAGTCAAATTCAAAGTAGGAACCTATTGGGAAACTTAAGGACCCTAGCAAGGACTTGTGCCTGAAGGGAATACCCCATCTATTCTAGGAGGTAAATAGCACCAATTACCTTCCCTAACCTGACTTAATGTTACTTTACACAGCTTCTGACCTCCAAAATATTTTCACAACCCTTTCCAACAGTGGGGTGTGTTACCCATTTATGGCCTTTGGTGGTAAATTACCCTTTGCTGTGTGAATATTTTAGTATGGGGTTTAGAGCAAATGTCCCATAAAAAAGAGACCATCTTATTCTGTTTATTCATAGTGCCTAACACCCACCTTGTATATAGTGAGTGCTCATTAGATATATGTCAATTACATAAAGAACAACCATAATTTGGATAAGCAGAATTCCAACCATGCCATATTACCCTTGGATGATTTAAAAGAAATTGTTAAAATATGTTTAAAAATAATAAGGCTTAATTTACATGGGTCCTTCAAATTATTGCCATCCTTAATGAAAATGATACATCTGAAACACAGCTTCTCTCCCAGGAAATATTTCTTCCTGTGTTTTCTCTTGACCAAAATAAAATGCCATGTCAGTCTCTCCCTCTAGATTTCATTTCTTCTTTAACTCTTATTTACAGAAATAGTTTCACAAATTTGTCTTATATTAACTTTCTTTCCCTATAAACAATCTCTAGCCAATGAGTTTCCTAATCTTATTTCAAAGCTGATTGCCAGGTCAGACTGTTCAGAGAGGCTTGATGTGCCTATAGTTGATATACACGATGACTACAAGAAGACAGCATCAGACTTTGGAATATGTGTAGCACCTGAAATTTATACTAATGGAGGAGATTGGTAATGCACATAAGTATCTAATGGTCTTGAGTTTTCCACATTCCGGATACTAAAGAGGGCTTATGGGGATCCAATTAAGGTTACTAGAGTGTATATTTTTATATCAGTAGTTTAAATAATTAAATTAATGAATCTAAAAAAGAAGTAAGAACTATGTGGAGTTTAGGAAACGTGGAACCAAAGAACAATAATGTTGTAGCAGTTATCTACCATATGAGAATGTTCTGGTCACTAAAGTGGCATACTGTCTTCTGTGAACTGGAGAAAGTACCCGCATGGTTACCTAATTCCATTTCTTCTGAATCTATTCACTAATAAACCTTAGGTTACAAAGTCGATAGCACCATTACCTTAGTACCAAGAAAAACGTCCTTTGGTGATGGGCACCATTATTATGTTCCCAGGAAATAAAAGCTTTGTTTGTAAATTAATAAATAAATCTCTATTCTAACATTAGTCAGTTCCCTGAGGCTCATCAGATCTGGGGCACTGACAAGTTTAGTTTGGGAATTCAGAAAGAAAAGACCCTTGGATTGTGCATTGACATTGTAAACCCTCCCTAAGAAGTCAGGCTGTCTCTTTTTAATATCTCCAACTCATTGTCTTTATTCTCAGCATTCTTTGTCTGAAAACACCTTGACAAGTCCCATTCTTTTCACTACATTTGTGAATGTATTCTTTTCTCTCTAAAAGCCAGAGAAGCAATGGAAGATGGGCATTTGCCAACTGCCAAAATATGTGAGCTGAATCTTCTCATTTATTGACTTGTGGATAACTCCTTTGTTTTACCCCTTATATTGGTGTTAAAGCAAAACATCTTCTGAATCAAATTCATTAACCCTACAGAGGTCTGACTAATGGAAAGAGAATACATTCAGGAGCTAAACAGATGTGGTTTGAATTTTAGATCCATCATTTGCATTCACTTGCCATTTGAGATAAGACAAATCCTTAACCTCTCTTACCCTCAAAGTCTTCATCTGTGAAAATGATAATACTTATATCACAAGATTAGGAGTATTTAAGGAGTCTATATGTATTTAAGTATCTGGAACTTAATGGGTATTCAAAAGTATTCATTTTCTTTTCCTCAATATAATTTTCTCTGGCCAATAGCTTTGGCATTCAGTAGCACTTGCAGGGCCCCTAATATCTTAGTGAAAGGGATCATTCCTATTACTATTCCAGCCACTTTTTTCTGAAATTGCCAAGCCATAGTTTATCAACCTGTGTCCAATATTAGTTATATCCTTATTACCAGCTGTAACTACAAATGCATGAGTTATATTGTTATTTATAATAAAACTATTTGTCTACAATCTTTTAAGGGACACTTTGATTTATTACATGCATAGTCTGTGTTTGGACTCTAATGCATGGCTTAGCACAAAGCTAATCCTCTTTTTAATAATTACCATAATAAAGTTGTTAATATCAATAAAATTTACAGGTAGTTGAATATACAGTTATATATGACATGACAACATTTTGGTCAAAGATGGAGCACATATATGACAGTGGTCACATAAGATTATGATACCGTACTTTTATTGCACTGTTTCTACGTTTGGATATGTTTAGACCCACAAATACTTACCATTGTGTTTTAATTGCTTGCGTGTAGTATTCAGAACAGGATTATGCTGTACAGGTTTGCAGCCTAGAAGCAATAATAGGCTCCACCATACAGCCTGGGTGTGTATTAGGGTACACTGTCTAGGTTTGTGTAAGTACATTCTATGATGTCCAGACAATGATGAAATTGCCTAATGATACATTTCTCTGAACATACTCCCATCATTAAGCAATGCAGACTGCATATAGTTAAGCCGAAGAGGAAACAAGCAATTTGGCCATCTATGTATATTTATTACAATATTTCCCTTACTGGTTGGTTCCACCTGAAATCTATTCTCTAGCTCTGATTCCGGAGAGTCTATGCCCAAGCTTTAGATTCCAATTCTAGTTTTTTATTTACAGCCTGTGTCTTTGAACAGAAAAGCTTGTATAGAGTAAAATGCATAATAATGCAGACATATAGATAAGCACAAGCCCAAGATCCAGGGGAAAAGTGGGTTAAAATGGAAAGAAATTGTATTCTGGGGAAACTAGAACATTTCTTGCATTGACTGTAGATTTCATCAAATCCTGTCCTATCCTTGCTACCAGCTATGTTACTTCTGAGTAAGGCACCAAGATTTGTGGGGAAAGCCAGTAAACATTTCACAAGGTAATAAAAATACTGGCAGGCCAAAGGATTGTTTAATCTATCTGGAAGGCAAAAAAGTCAGACTCAAAGATTTTGAGTGATATGGTTAAGTCAGTTTTGCACCAGTATCTGAAAAAGATGTAAATAGAAACATTAATCGCAAGTATGCGCAACCTTAAAAGAAAATCCTAACCTATATTCAGTTAAACCTCTCCTGACTCTTGCCACTCAGAGATTCAGTTAAACTTCTCTTGACTCCCAATTCCATTGACTGTTAACAGTCTTCCCACAACATCTGCAAGGTCAAAGATTCATTTCCTCCTGCTTCTATTGCCACTGAATCTCTGTCTTCTTTATTTCCTTTTATTGAGAGGCAGGGTCTCATTCTGTTGCCCAGGCTAGGGTGCATGATCACAGCTCACCATAAACTCGAACTCCTGGGCTCAAGCAATCCTCCAGCCTCAGCTTCCTGAGTAGCTGGGACTACAGATGAATGCATCGACATTCAGCCATTTCATTTCATTTCATTTCATTTCATTATTTCATTTCATTTTATTTTATTTTAGAAACAAAGTCTTGCTATGTTGCACGGGCTGCTCTTGGACTCCAAGCCTCAAATAATCCTCCCACCTTGGCCTCCCAAAGTGCTCAGATTACAGGCGTGAGCCGCTATGCCTGGCCCTTGGTTGTCTTTAATTCCGCAGCACCCTCAATCCCTTCACCAGTTTCCAAAAGAAAGACACCACTAAAATAGTACATTTCATGAATTGGAGGGACTTCCCGAAGACCAGGGGTGACACATGGAGAGAGTTACCTCAGAGAGCTCACATCCTCCCACAATCTCCTGGTTGATCTCTCAACATCTCTGAACAACCAACAAAATCTCTTGTATCACCCAAATGAAATCGATTTAGAATATACCCTAATTCCTTGCGGCAAGGGAAAAGGGATAGCATAGTACCACTCTAAACTCATGAAAATCCTTTCCTTCAGAGACACCTTTCACTTTCTCAGGCGAGTTCCAGTGAACATCATTTTCTCTGACTCATTACATGTGATATTCAAAATGGTGGTCTCAGCCAGGCACGGTTTACGCCTGTAATCCCAGCACTTTGGGAGGCCCAGTTGGGTGGATCATGAGGTCAGGAGTTTCAGACCAGCCTGGCCAAGATGGTGAAACCCCACCTCTACTAAAAATACAAAAATTGGCCAGTCGCAGTGGCAGGCGCCTGCAATCCCAGCTACTCGGGAGGCGGAGGCAGGAGAATTACTTGAACACAGGAGGCAGAGGTTGCAGTGAGCTGAGACTCTGCCATTGCACTCTAGGCTGGGTGACAGAGAAAGACTCCATCTCGGAAAAAATAAAAAAAAAATTTTTTAAATCAGGAAACAACAGATGCTGGAGAGGATGTGGAAAATAGGAATGGTTTTACACTGTTGGTGGGAGTGTAAATTAGCTCAACCATTGTGGAAGACAGTGCGGCGATTCCTCAAGGATCTAGAACTAGAAATACCACTTGACCCAGCAATCTCATTACTGGTTATATACTCAAAGGATTATAAATCATTCTACTATAAAGACACATGCACACATATGTTTATTGCAGCACTGTTCACAATAGCAAAGACTTGGAACCAACCCAAATGCCCATCAATGATAGACTGGATAAAGAAAATCTGGCATATGCATACCATGGAACACTATGCAGCCATAAAAAAGGATGAGTTCATGTTTTTTGCAGGGACATGGATGAAGCTGGAAACCATCATTCTCAGCAAACTAACACAGGAACAGAAAACCAAACACCACAGGTTCTCACTCATAAGTGGGAGTTGAACAGTGAGAACACATGGACAGAGGGAGGGGAACATCACATACCGGGAGCTGTTGGGGGGCATTGGGGGCTAGGGGAGTGGCAGCATTAGGATAAATACCTAATGTAGATGATGGGTTGATGGGTGCAGCAAACCACCATGGCATGTGTTTACCTATGTAACAAACCTGCACTTTCTGCACATGTATCCCAGAACTTAAAGTGTAATAAAAATAAATAAAATAAAATCAATTTTAATTAAGTAAAAAAAAATGGTGGTCTTAGTCAGAGACACAAACTAACATTTGTGAATGTTTATGATGTGCCACTCACTTTATGTTTACCACCGACATTCCTCACAAAGCAGACCCCGTGCCATCTGCATCATACAAAATAGGAAACTAAGGTTCAAAGAGGTTCAATAACACTCCAGGTATCACAGTAAGTAAATGATGGAACTGAGTTTCTAACTTAATAGATTGACAACAAAACCTAAGCTTAGCTCCCCAACCTCTTAACTTCCTCCACACTTACCCTCTCATCAAAAAGGAGCCACTTACCCAGTTCTAAGTTAATGCCTCAAGCTGTGAAATACCGTGAGGAGCTGGAAAGGTAACAAATGAAGTCCAAACTATAGCAAAGGAGACAGTCCCTTTCAGCTTTCTTTTCTCTCATCATAGAGAAATCCCAAATTCCAAGTGCTTCTGAGCAACATTGATATTGTCTCGTGAAAGGTTTGCAGAATACTCCAGCAAAGAACGCCAGAAAAATCCTAAGCTACTGATTCTAACAATCGTTAACAAAAAGCAACTTGATTTTTTAAAAAGCAGTTAACAAAAAGCAAGGCAGTTCTTTTTTACCTTTTGCTTGAAGGCAAAAAAAGCAAAAAGGAAAAGCTTCATTCCTGAACACACCATTTTAAGTTTCCATTTTATTTCCTCCATTTTATAGAACCTAAAGCAACAGGCTAACCAGCCCATTTTTATTCCACATTTATGCCGACATTTTGCATTTACAAAAAAGCATAGGGGATATATTTACAAATTCAACAGTGAGGGAAGTTTGGCCTAACCTAGTTTCCACAGCATCTTTAAATATTTCTTTTGTCAGAGGAGCAGATGTTGCAACCCTGTACAAAATCTGAGAAGGCAACAACTCGCTCCCTTTTGAAAGCATCTAATCTCAAAATCCCATCTTTGACTTCTGTGGGATTTCCCTGTGTGTTTGTGTGTGTTCTCCCACTGAATTCCTTTATGTGTGCACATGCGTGTGTGTGTGTGTGTGTGTGTGTGTGTGTTGAAGGAGCGGGAGAGAAGTAAAGACATTTCCTATTAAAAATGTCACTGAGATGTGCAACAGACAAGGGGTTGCAACAACCAACAGCCAGCCTGAACCACTGAGGTACTATCACTGGACGGTGATGCAGCATGATTTTTACAACAGAAGTAAGAAAACTGTAAATATCCATCAACAAGGGAAGCAATAAACTACAATCAAACAATGAATCTTATGCAATCAGTACAAATAAATTAGGGCTTTATACAGAGGCACAAAACAATTTCAACAATATTTGGGTTAAAGAAATGTATAGAATAATAAAGATAGTATAATCCATTATGTTAATATATGTTAATATATATAATATATATTCATAGAATAATATAGATAGTATAATCCCATTATGTTAATATAATATATATATTCGTGAATTTTATTATAGTTATGCATCACATTATATACAAATGAGTCATATGATTTACACTCAATAAAGGAAGTTTGAAAGTTGTTAACAGCATGTGTCATTGGATGTCATTATAGATGTTTTTTGCTTTCTTCTTTGAATATGTCTGTATTTTGAGTTCATAATATAATGAATATGCATTACTCCTTTTAAAAGATATTTTTCCAGCCTGGCCAATATGGCAAAACCCCATCTCTACAAAATATAACAAAAAAATTTGTCAGGCGTGGTGGCTACCCAGGAGGCTGAGGTGGGAGGATTGCTTGAGCCCAGGAGGTCGAGGCTGCAGTGAGCCATAATTATGCTGGTGTATTCTCACCTGCGTGAAAGAATGGGACCTTTTCTCAAAAATTTTTTAAAATAATAAATAAATAATATTTTAAAACTTATTTTTAAATGAACATAGATGCACATGTGAAGAATTCTTCGGTATTCCAGCAGCATCCAGAATTGAGAGGACATTCTTCAAGGTGTTTTTGACAAACCTGAGTGTCTGTGGGAGGGGATTTCCACACTAGGCAGAAACTCTCCTCAGGTCTCTCAGATCATCCAACCAATTAGGGCCAGTGTCACTTTGATACCCATGGTTAGTGTTCCTGCACAGCTAACAGCAAGCATGAGCTTCAGTGGGTAGGGAGAACAGCGGGCTGGAACTCAAATGACTTTCGGGCACCCATATAGGTTTCGTAACTAAGAATGAAGCTCAACCTCCTAGACAAGAAGTACACATCCTGTCCATGTTGTTCCACTTATCTACTGCAGTATAATGAAGCACCACAAACTTAGTGGCCTAACACGACAATCATTTTATTAGCTCACAGATGCTATGGGTCAGGACTTAAAGCAGAACATAGCAGGAATGTCTTTTCTCTGTTCCACAGTGTCTGGAATCTCAGCAGGGAAGACTCCAACAGCTGGAGGCTGACACATCTGGAGGCCTCTTCAGTCCCATGCCTGGTACTTGGGCTGAGAAGACTTGAAGACTGGGCTCCACCAGTGCTGTCAACTGAAGTCCTCTCCATGTGGCTTGCACTTCTCACAGCATGATAACTGGAATTCACAAGTGTTACAGGACTGAGCATTCCAAGAGAACCAGGTAAACACTGCATGATCTTTTATGACTTACTCTTAGCACTCACATAGTGTCACTTCCATCATACTCTATTGGTCGAAGTAGTCACAGGTCTGTCTAGAGTCAAGGAGTGAGAAAGAACATAAACTCCACCTCTTGATGGGACAGTGTCAACACACTTGGGCTATTTTTTTTCTAAACTACCACACACATTTATCAAGTTTCTGCTCCAT
Organism: Papio anubis; assembly: GCF_008728515.1. Lineage (NCBI taxonomy): Eukaryota > Metazoa > Chordata > Mammalia > Primates > Cercopithecidae > Papio > Papio anubis. Next base: position 180,307,157 of record NC_044977.1, on the reverse strand, counting down.
ACCAGCCACCAGAACTATAGCTTCAAAAAAGAAAACACAGTATTGGGGATCAGAAGGGCTTGAAAGCCCCCTTTCCTGATTTCCCCCAACAAATCCAAACTCAATAACTCTGTATCGGTTATTTATTCCATTTCTCCCTCAGCAAAATAGAAATAGTAATGTTAGGTTGAAACATATAAAATTGCTAATACTTGACCACTTCTAATCTTAAAAAAATTGCAATTTGTTTAATCATGTTTGACTTATGCACGTCATAAAAATGTGAGTCTAAAAAATGATAAAAGATAAAAGGTTCTTGAGTGGCAAAAGTATTTAATATTCTTTGTTTTCTGAGCTTTCTTTTACAGGCCTTTGGAATGTATCTACTAATTTAAAGAGGAATTCATATTTCCCACTGGCTTTTTTAAAATTAAATAACCAATGTTTAGTCTGTTGCCAGGATATGCATTCTGTGATTATGATTCTACTTCCCTCATCCTATGGAATGTCTTTTCTAAAACCTTCTTGGAGTTTCATTTATGATACTACAACAATGCTTACTTTTTACTAACCAAATCCTGAATTCTTGTCAATTTTACATTATATTTGAATAATGTTCTGTCAAATGTTACATGATACTAGTATGCAGTGTCCTCAGTATTCAATGGGTTACTTCCTTTGCTTATTAAACCATGTTGCTGGTCATTAAGCACCATCCACACTTACAATCAACCAAGTTTTCTATTGTTATAGACACATAACCACTCAAACAAGTTTGTGTACAGAAATAATAACATATAATATAACAGAAAAAGAGAGGCAAGAAATTCTTTTCTGGCCAAAACTAGAAGAGCAAGAAAGGTGAAACAAGAGGCAAATTACTAAAAGGTAATTTTATCACAACACAGAACTGCAAAATAATGAGACTTCATTTCCTGAATGGCCCTAGAAACTGGATCTAGTGATGAATCCCAAGACATGGGATTTCCAAACATGTTTTGAACAATAAACTGAGCAACTTCTCCAAAGCAATTTTTCAAAAGGCACAAGGCAATACTGTTAATATTTGGTTTCTTCATTCTCCTGTGTAGCTCTAAATCAGCCATATTACTCCACTGGTAGGGCAGCTAGTATCCATGTGCAAAATAATAGAAGTCTAAACAAAGCCAATTAACACAGCAACTAAAATAGTGCATAGACCGGGGAAGCTGTGAAAAACAAGAAAGAATCCTGTCCTTGGATCTGAAGATCCAGAATTGAACTTACTAGTCGGGTGACCAACTCATACCATTTTGCCCAGAACTGTCTTCAGTTCATCAGCCTACTTATAGACAACTTTGGATAAACCATTTTTCCTTCATACAATTCAATTTCTTCAAATGTAAAATGATTTTAAAAATAAAATCTGATTTGTAGACTTGCTGTGAAAACAATGGAAATAAAGTTTCAAAGCACATTTTTCACTGTCTACAAGCCTTTTGTTACCTGACCCAAGGGTATCTAGACAGTTGCCCAGCCCTCTAGTAACCTCATGGGGTGGTCCCTAGACTTTTTATATAAAAAATTCATAAGAAAAGGATGTTGTTGCCCCTTCTCCTTCCAGAGAACCCTGAATGCTGCCCCAAATCAAAGGAGCCCATAAATCCCAGATCCCAGGAAAGGTGACTTAAAGTAATCCCACGTTTTTAAAAAAGGTGTCTTAAGAGGACTTGCTTTGTGTTCCTCCTGCCAGATGAGAATCTCAATCATCCTTCATTTTAGAACGACACCCACCTTTCCTCCCACTCAAACAAGAAGCAACAGGAGGAGAGGCAGAGGGAGAAAGTACAAAAACTCCATCTTCAGCAAATTTTGGAAATATTTTCTTTCAAAGGCCTATTAGACACATTTCCTTTTCCTAATGCAAATTAGCAATAGAAGAAGAAAGAAAATGCTTTCAGACTATTACACTAATAAAGAAGACATTAAGCCACTACAGTCAGAAAGCTGAGCAGTAATAATAATGGAATTTTTCCAGTCTATCATTTAATTAAAAGTTACCAAAATTAGCATATATGCCCCTCTCTGGGTTCAGGAGCAGTAAGCCCCTCCCTTACTCTTCCCCCACCTCTTGTCCCACCCCTGCCCTCCCCTCCCACTGTGCCCCCTTTCCTTGTCTCTCCCCAGACACCTTTTCTTCTCTCCCTGCGCCTCTCTCACACCTGGAGACCACAAGGATATGCAGCTCCAAGTGAGCTGAGACAATGAAAATTACCTTCCTAGAGAAAGGAAAGTGCATTTGACATCCCCCTTGTTCCAGGCCTTGAGAGACTCTGATATAATTACCTCCGAGAGGCTGCAGGCAGATGGCAGCCTCGGCAGTCCCAGGTCCTCAGTCAGCAGGACACTGCCGAGATGCTCTCCATGACATTTTGTTCAAGATGTTTCCAGCACACAAAGCCGAGAGCTGGCAACCAGTAAAGGAACCTGCAGAGCATTCATTTAGCCTGGAATTACGGCCATCTCACACATCCACTCTGCAGGTCCCAGCCGCCATACCTCTGCCTAGTCCCATAGGCAAAGATCAGGGACATGACTGATGGCCGCGTACCTTACAGAGAAGCTGAAGTGTGAGCACATGGGTGGGATGGAGGCACAGCAGAAAAATTGGTGGAGAGTGTGCTGTGCCTAACTCTGGTCCTCGTGAGACATCATTCTCCTCCATTTTCATCTGCGGGAGTCATATAGGATGTCAATGCAAGCTGTGAACCTCTAGACAGATGTTTGGGATTACTATCAAAGGGAACAATGGAGGAGTAAAATAGTATAGCCCCACCATGTGTGTAATGTCTCCCTCCCTTGAATTGCCATTCCTCAACTTCCCACCTTTCAGGAATTTCTCTGTCAGTATCCACAGTAGTCAGTGTAACACACTAGTTGCCATAACAAACAAACTCAAATCTCAGTAGCTTAACATAATGGAGGTTTATTTATCACTTAAGGCAAAGCCCCATGTGGTGGTCAGCTCTCCTTGGTACCTCTCCTCCAAGAGGACCCAGCTGCTTCCACCTCAAACACATGGCCTCAGATCACTGCTGAAGAGGAAAGCAAGAGCATGGACAATTGCACAGGACTTATAGCTACATCTGGAAATGTCCCTTGGATGTGACAATACTAGGAAGTTGCCAGTTGCCTTGATAATAGTCATTGAAGCTGTGGGCATTAGAAGCCAGATACCAGTGTGCTGAGACTTCATGAATAGTAGTTTAAAAGACAACTAAGAGTTCATTAATTTGTACTACTAATGAAGACTTTCTAATAATTGAGACAAGACTGAGCTTACTTTTTGTCAGCAAATCCCTCCTAGATGCAAATTGGAGTGTGAATCATACAGAACAGGGGGATGCTGGAATACTGAAGAGACCATCCCATTTTCAGGATTCCTCAAACAGGAGATCCTGAAAGCTCAGGTTTAAGTCACACTGTATAACATTTATCTCTGGGAAGAGTCAAGTTAGAGAATGAGCCTCGGTTCAAAGATGGCCTTGAAGGAAACAGAAGCTCCCTAAAGGAAGAGCTGTAGTCACAGTGGAGGGGACACGGGTGACGAGCAGAGGCACAGCCCATCAGGCTCACAGTTGTGAGAATGGCATTAATAGGCCAACTTCACTAGTATGGCTACAGCCCACAGACCTCCTTTGCCGCCACAGGCTGCCTCCCTGGGTCCCTGCCCAGTGGGGTTGAGAGAAGTAGAGGAGTCAGATCCCAGGGGTGGCAGTTGACTAGGGTAGATGGCAGATTAGCTCTGATTTCAGGCATCTCAGCAGCTTATTCGTGTGCCAGAAATTAATAAATCTACTTAAAATTTCCCCTGGTTATAAGTTAAATAAAGCAGTCTCCTTTTATATCTTTAGTCATTCAGCTGACATTCATTAAGCACAAACCAACCATGCGCCAAGCTCTGTGCCAGGTGCTGGGTCGAAGACTCAGTTCCTCCCAAAAGTTCCCAGGCCGGGACCTCATTTCAGGCTGCATTGAGTCATTTCATTAAACTGAAAGTGGGGGTAGGAACAGAACATATGTACTGCCTCTAATTGGAATAGGAAAATAAAGCACTATTAATCACTGTGCTCAGAGAGGCAAAGCAAATTTCTCAAGGTCACACAACTGGGAAATGGCAGAGACAAAATGCACAGTGAAAGTAAGAGAATTGAACTTTCAGAAATCCTTTTCATTTCAGACTTGATGGCATGTCAGACACATCTTCCTGCTGCGTGTCTACTCACTGTTTATTTGGCTGCATTTTGTTTTGGGTTTCTGGAGTTCTTTACAACACCCCCTTCAGTCCATATTTACGCCAAAAGACAGGGTTGTAATTTGAAACTTGCTCTCCTTCTGAGAGAACGTCACGAAGGCTAACGAGATCATGTCTTCAAATGCTTTGATCATACAGAAGACAAACTCAAGCAGAAGTTTATATTGTTATAGTGATTATAATGATTATAATTTATACTATACAACATAATGATAAGAACATGTTGTATTTATAATGCGTAATTAGAGACATTTTATCATTATTTTCTTCCTAGGCCTAATGATCATGATCATCATTATTAATAATGAACATAATAACCACAGAAAGACAATGAAAACAATGATGACAAACAGCTCAGTGCCAGTTTGGTGTTCTGTAGGGAAGAGTACTCCTTCCAGTCGTCTCTTGCTGGTCAGAATGACTTTGTTTGTTGTGAAGTGATAGCTTTAATTATAAATGACAAGTGACATTATATCACAGAGGGAAAAAAGATGGTCAGGCATCCAACACATCACTGGAACAGTGCCTGCCCCCGACCCCCTGCACAATTGACACACAAATATTTATACAGCCACAACAACCAGTACAACTTCCAAGCAGGCACCATAATTTATCCATTCATTTAAAAAAAAAAAAAAAATGCTCTGCAGTAGGAAGGCCTGGGCCTGAGTCCCTGCTCCCGCGTTGGTCTGGTTCCTGGGACCATCAGAGTGCTATTCTACTTTTTTTTTTTTTTTTTTTTTTTTTTGTGGTTTTCTTTTTAATTATCTTTAGTCTTGCGATCACACATTTTAAAATTTGTGTATATCTCCGCTACTTTAATCCTTTTAAGTTGGCAAAAGCACCATTCCCAATCACAAATACACAGTTCTACAGTTTTATGTTTCTGAATGGCTGTTTAAAGACAATCCTAAATTATAACTTAGTTTGACTTAGATTGTAAAGAATTCAAGAGTGAAGTTTAACTTGCTACTATTTTAAAAGCATGTGACCTTATAGATTTGTAAGATGTGAGAAGTGTTGAATAATCTTTAATATTATACATAAACCATACTAAAATGCTTTTCAGTAAGTAAAAGGAACCATTTTAAATACAGGGAATTATAATTAGATTGGCATCATTAAGGCCAAAACTTTAGACATTGCTACCTTATTTATCTTCAACCCTTGCCTTTAACAGGCAAATGAACACAAAACACAGGTGAATCTTGCTTAGTTCTGAGACAGTGAAGGAATTTCCCCAGTATTTAAATATATTCACATAACCAGCTATATAAATCTAAATATAAAACCAATCTCCAGTAAGTTTTAAGATGGCACTCACCATCTTTGCGAAAAGTTGAACATTACTAACAAAGTCTAATCATATCTTTAGAAGGGGTAAACAGTGATAGCATTTACTGAATTGGAATTACTATTAAAATTCAAAAACTGAACATATTCATTTAACCACAAGCCAGTCTTAGTTTTAAATCAGGACTGCCCAACAAAATATTCTGTCAGTCATTCATGATCTGAATTCTGGTGTATGAGATCTATTAAAGTATGGTACACATAAAAAAGTCATGAGACATTTGTTTTGTAATAAATAAGGCAGTGGCCAATTATTACTCATTAGTAGCTTTTTTGAGATAAGCTATCAAGTCTGCCCTTTCTTCCTTCTTCTTAATGCCGACAAAGATCATTTTTGTTCCAGGGATGTACTTCTTGGGATTCTCCAAATACTCCATCAGTGTATCCTCTCCCCAGGTGATGCCTTTGTTCTTATTGGCGGCTGTGTAAGAGTATCCAGGGGCCTGACCTGTCTTCCGCCCGAAGAGACCATGGAGATTTGGCCCAGTCTTGTGCTTGCCTCCCTTTTCAACGGTGTGGCACTGGGAACACTTCATAATAAAAATCTTCTTGCCTTTCTCAACATCACCCATATTTAATTCTCTTTTTAGTCGCTGGCGCAACGAAGATTCCCGCTCCAAAGCAGGACGTCCCCACTCTCTATGCTATTCTACTTTTATGCAGACTTGTGAGAAGACCTGGCATATATTAGGTCTCATATGAGAGAGATACTTTAGGTTTCAAACAGCAGATGATTAATATATGCTCATATATATTAGGACCAGGAAAATGTTAGTTAAGTCTTGGGTACATTCACTGAGTTACAACTGAAGTTCACAAGGGAAATTTACAAGTCATCCAGGAGAGACCGGGGGGCTTCTTTTGCTGGCAAATGTTACATAATGTCCAATCTGAGCAACGCTAAGGCCATGGTGCCTTGGCTGATGAACTCTGCAGCACTTAAGACTTATTGCAGAACCAAAAGTGAGCAGCTCCTCTACTCCCACCCCACTTCAGCTGCTGAGAATCCTTCTCTCCCTCTTTGCTGAACAGACAGGCCATTCTGTACCTCCTACCAAAGAGGTAGAACAGGTGTGAACATTAAAGTGATTACCACCTTCTAGCTCTCCAACAATATGTCTACCCATGTGGCAAGCTATAGAGAAGGACAGTAAAACCATCTGTGAGAGGATGGAGAATCAGAGGATGGGGAGAAAGAAAAAGGCAGCCATGCCCAGTGAGAAGAGAAGCATCAACACAAACGCACAGTGACCCCTTGTTCCTGAACACAAACCATCAACCTCACAAATGCTGGAGACGCACAAACAGAAGTGTCCTCGAAATGCATTCATTCATTCAACAAATATGCATTGACAGTACCAGGCACTGTGCTGGACCGTTAGGATAAAGCAGCAGACCAGACACACAAGACCAGCCCCCAAGAAACTCACAGCCTAGAGAAGACTGGCAATAAATAAAGAAGTTATAAATTGTAATAAGTTATCTGAGAGAAGAGACTGAAACCCAACCCTGTAGAAAAACAAGCAACCTGAGTATTGGGGGTTTAACTAGTATAGACCCACTCTGCCTCAGTGATAGATATCCAAACCTCAATACTCTGCATTCTGGGTGTCTTGTTTGCAAATAACAAGTCTTCTAAGTATAATTTTTGAAGTAAGTACCAGATGATGTTCAACAAACAAAACCAGCAACAACACCAGCCACAGTGAGCATCAATCTGACCCCAATGTCTTAGACTTTGTGTTGCGAACTGGTTTACCAGCACTGAGACTTAGGGCAGAACTGGTTCCTGGAAATAAGAAGTTGCCATTTTTCCCATTCACTCAGGAATGTTTGTGTGCTTGTGAAAAGGCTGAACACTCTGCCATAGCAAGAGTCTCATGCAATTTCAACACCCACTCCCCAAATTAACCCAGAGTTTTGTTGACGAAGCTGAAGGAAAACATGGTCAAGTCCACATTGGGACATAGATAAACAATCCCAGGGTTCAGGAGATTGAAAAATCATTGCTCCACTTTGCCATCAATTTGCCCTTCATCCCACACACAATCTACCTTATATGAGTATATGAGAACTCTTTTACCTGCCTTCTCTTTCTCATTTTCACTCCTACCCTCTAGCTCTTTGTCCTCACCCCAGGTTCTTGGGTCTACTCTAATAAGTGTCTCCTGCCATTTTTAAGGGGAGATGTAAAGTTTTCATTGTCTTCAAAATGGAGCATCTACAAGCGCTTTCTTGTGGTAACGTTGATCCTTTGTTTCATATGATTTGGATGTATTACTATAAGTCTCTGCCTCCTTGCTTTGTCTTCTAAGAATGCCGAGAGAAAGAAAATAAGATGAAAACAGAAAAAAAACCTACCCTGGCATACTTGGCCTTGCAGAGCTACGTAAGATTTTTTTTAACTGAAATTAATCACTAATGGGCCTCTTCGGTGTGCCCATCTCCAAAGGCTGGAGAAGCTGGAGCCTACATACTCTTCAGTTTACTAACTAGGCCCTCTGAGATAAGGCTATGCCACTCTGAAAGTGTGGACCAGACACATATCCTTATTCCCGAGTTTCAGGGTTCAAATCCCAGTTAGTGTTAAAGAGGATAGAATCAGTGGGGATTTGGAGGCCAGCATCTATGCTATTCTAAAATCTTAAGAAGGTGCCTGTCAAGCTCTGGTCTGAAAGAAATAGACATTTGAGTTCTTCAGAGGGAGAGAAGGAAGGTGTGATATAGACCGCAGGCAGTCACTGTCCACCCAACTAATTATCTTCTTTCCACCTCTGGGTCTTTGATCATTGGTGGTCTTTTTGCTTGGAATCTTCTCATGTTTTCCCCATAAAACACCTAGCAACAGTTTTAGGCTTGATTAAAAGATCATTTCCTACAGGAAGTCTTCCCTAATAATTCCCTCATAAACTGTATTATAATAGTAACACATATTGAGAGCTTACTATATGCCATGTATGTCAAGTATTTTTTGCTCATTTGGTTCTCAAAACCATGTTATTAATAACATTATTGTTATCTTTATCATTAATTCCATCTTTCAGATGAAGCTCAAGTAGGTAATTTTCCTAAAGTCACGCAACCAGAAAATGGTGGAGTCACAGCCCTTTGCTATCTGTTATAACACTTGACAATCTGCCATAACACTTGACAATCTGCCTTCTGTAATAGCTACTAGAGTAGATGGCCGTGTATCACACAAACTTGGAAATTTCTGCAGGAAATGCTTGACTTTTGATTCTGTGCTTTATAATTATTAATAATGACCCCACTTCCTGCTCCCACCCCAATAGAAAACCTTTAATACAGTAAATGCTCAACAAATGTTTTCCATTGAATTGAACTAACATTGAGCAACAAGAAACAGAGTACTTAAGGATAAAGAGATGGATGCAGCCCTAACTTGAGTTTAGTCATTGCCTTAAAAGTATGGACTTGGATGGACAACATTTTTCAGTTATTCCACTGAAAAGATTAGGAAGACTGGCTTCCTAATCTCGTGGTAATTTTGGAATCAGAGACGAGGCCATACTAGTCATCCATACTCACAAATAAGAAGAGACATACTCACAAATAAGAAGAGCCTAGATTGGCATCTAACTGGCTGTGGAAATGTGTATGTGACACCTGCATTCTTGATCCTCATTGCCCTGCCCCTCCCACCAGAAGAGCTAACTTACGTAGCCTTGCTTCAACTGACTTTCTAAAAAGTGAAATTGAAAATCTGGGCTCAAGTCTGGATTAGTGCTCTATTGCTTTGTAACAAATTACCACAAACTCAGTGGCTTTAAAAGACACCCATGTATTATCTCACAGTTTCTGTGGGTCAGTAGTCCAAGCACAGCTTAGCAAGTTCTCTGATCGGGTCTCACAGAGCTGAAATCATGATGTTGACCTGGGCTTTGTCTCATCTGTGAACTCAGCATGGAAAGAATCTGCTGCCAAGCTCCATTGGATTGTTGACAGAAGTAATTTCCTTGTGGCTGTACTCATGGCAGCTTGCTTCTCGAAGTAAGCAATGGAGAGAGACAGTCTCTGTTGCTTGGAGTCTGCAACTTCAAAGAAGGCCTAAGCCCTCTTTTGAAGGGCTCATCCAATTTGGTCAGGCCCACTTATAATAATCTCCCTCAAAGTCAACTGATGTGGGACCTTAATTACATCTACAAAATCCTGTCACTTTTGTCATGCAATGTTACATAATCATGGAAACAGTTCTGTTAGAAGCAAGCCACATGTTCTGCCTATCCCCAAAAAAAGAGATAGATTATATAAGGCTTAACACCAAGGAGAGGAAATCACAGGAACCATCTTAGAATTTGGCCTACAACTTTCCTCCATCTTCCCCCAGAGTAGCTTCTGTTGCCTCAAAATAAAAGAATCCGGGCTCCAATCTGGGTCAGGCTATCATAACCTTGTCTCCCTCAGGGAATTCAATTTCTAAGGTGAGCTGTCTTCTAAATTATTGATTCCATCACTCAGGTACCAATTCTTCCCTCTGTTAATCATCAAGACACAAAATTATTTATTTGGAGTTCTTATTTTCTTCTCCTTTTATTTTTCTTTGAAGACGTTCCCATTATTTTTCAATAATGATTTGAGTCATACTCTGGGTTTCCTCTCCCTCCCTCCTGTTGTTTCTAACACAATAACAATAATGACAATGACAGCACTGGGGATGACAATGTCAGACAGTTCTGACAGAAGGCAATCATTCTCCCCCACCCCCTTTAAAGACTTCCACAATTGCACATCTGTCAGGGGCTGATGGGAAAACAAACCAAATTAAGTTTAATGTCAAGTTGTATCACCTCCTGTTTGTGAACTCTCTCTATTTCTTTGTCTCAGAATCTGTTGAATGTGATGGACAGCAGCAAACCCCTGATTAGCATATTTCCCACTGCCATTTCAGGCAAATGAATCTTCCCTCACCAGGATTTGAGATTCCAGTCAGATTCTCAATTCCATCTGGCTAGTCATTCTCATTATTATGCAAATGTCAGCTTTACCTGAAGGCAAGAGCTTTCTTCTTAATATTTAAATTCCATCTCTTTTTCATTGATCTCTAAACAACAGCCCATCTTTGAACTTTCCTTGGAGAATGATTTTTAGGGATGAAATGTCCACCGAGATTGTTTGGTTCCCTTTTTGAAAATAGACTGGGATGACTTGGAAAGTGGTGGATGTAAGTGCCCTTCCTCTGCCTCCAGAACAGGATTTTTGAGTGACTTTGGCTGAAGTCTGATAGATGGTGCCTTGCTGCTAGGGAAAGGCACTCAGGGGAGAAACTGACTGGCAGAGATAGGAGAAAGTCAACATGTCAGGCAAGCCCCTGTTTTGAAGAGGGCCTGGGAACCAACAAGAGGAACTAACTGCCAAGGCAAACAGTCTGCATCAAGCTGGCAGCAAATGGACCTCAACCCTGGGAATCCAAACCAGCAGGTAGGCAGGCTTGGAGACTGCTGACTTGGGAACTAGAGGCAGGACTAAAGATGCTGGTTTCCTCAGTCACTATCTGGAGTGAAGAGTGCATTACCACATCATGGTCCCAGTTACCAGAAGCGGGACCTGTCATGCCAATCTAGTGTCTAATAGATGCCAGTCATTCTCTCCACAAATCAGTTTTTCCTCTGCCCAAGTCCCTCTTCTCAGAGTGTCTATTCCCTCAGTAGGTTTGTTGTCAACATGAACACTTTTGTTTGTACTCATGTGGACACCTGACCAAAGCCAAACCAATCAGATTTTTGTCATATATAAAGTTTCGGTGCCGCAAAAGGATTGGCACTCGAATATAACATTTTCTTTTTAATTTTCAGTAAGGTAAGTTACTTCTATAGAAGGGTGCACCCTTACAGATGGAGCAATGGTGAGCGCACACTTGGACAAGGGAGGGGAAGGGCTTCTTATCCCTGACGCACGTGGCCCCTGCTGCTGTGTCGTTCCCCTATTGGCTAGGCTTAGACTGCCCAGGCTAAACTAATTCTGATTGACTAATTTAAAGAGAGTGACGGGGTGAGTGCTTTGGCGGGGAAAAAAATGGTTATGCAGGGTGGAGAATGAGACAGGGCAGAGCAGGTAGCAGGTAATCTGAATGAGTCAGGGTGGAGCAGGTAATCGAAAAAGGTTGCTTTACGAGGAAGTTAAGTTTAAAAATAGAAGGCAAAGAATTGAACATACATATCGATTCTTTGAAGAGAAATTTGGAACTTATATCTAACATTTTCTAGCAGGAAATGTGAAATTATGGTTCAGAGACTAGTTGGTCTCATTCTCTTTCTCTGTTTATCTACCTATCTTTCCCTTCTTCGCCCCTCTCTCCAATCTCTTCCTCACTGTTTGAAAAGAAAGTTTATATACAAACTAATCAATTAGTTCATTTTTCAGCTAGTGTCTGTCAGGGCCCCAGGCCCTTGGTTCCCTAAAGTTTTTCTAAAAAATCACTGACATTAGGCAGATTGATTAATAGGAGAAAAGGCATACACATTTATTTAACATGTATACACAGTAGCCATCAGAATGAACACTCAACCCAACAATATATAGAAGCTTATATCCCATCTTGAGATTATAGAAAGAATGTGGACTCAGAGCATGCCCAAAAACAGGTTTTTAGTGGTAAAACAGGTTATAGAAGAGAGAAAGTAAGGGGCTTGGCTGGCAAAGGTGGACTTGCTTTATAGATGAATACTCCTTCAGACGTAATAAATGGTAAGTGTGTCTCTTTAGACTTGTAAAGCTTTCAGACTCTCAGTCTTTCCTAGATCTGGGAAAGGCATAGAAAAGGCCAGGCTACATTAATGGAGATTCTCTGCAAATGCACATTGTTCCCCACAAAAGACAGCTGTGCAAGGCCACTTCTGTTTGCTGGCTCTGTGGCAGCCATTTCAAAATATGTCAAAGAAATATACTTCGGGGTAAAATATCTTTATTTCCTTTATGCCTTCTTCTCTAAGAAAATGTCTGCAGAATGAGAGAGAAGCAACCACATGGAGAACGTGAAGGGCGGGCAGAATGACTGACAACCGTTGGCTACCAAATCCCCACTTTATGGTCAGTTTGGAATTGGAACCCAGAAGCAGGTACCATGAGGAAGTCAGTAGACAGCACCCACTATTCTAGAGCGTAGTCTTGATACCCAGCACCTCTCTTCGTCTTCCTCCTTTCTCTCAAAAAATTGGCTCCAAGGGATCAAAGATCCACTTCCTCAGAGTTTCAATGGCTGCTTCTAAATGTCATCAGTGATCGATTCTTTTCCTTCTACCCCACCTTTAGCTCCCTAAGACATTTTTGGAGACTGGCCTAAAAATGGAAAGATAAAGTTTTATTTTCATTTTCTAATTTATCTCCAATACAAATGTCAGCATTTTAAACTTTTGTCAGAAGAAAGAAGTGTTTTCAACTGTTTGAAGTTACTTTGGACATTTTTAACTTGTCAAACAAAATAATGTTAAACCATCACTTCCACCTATCTCAGCATGAGAGATTATGAATACAGGAAGAACAAGGGGGAGAAGGACTACAAATAAGAAGCAGAAAGTTAGGGAGGAAAAAAAGCAACTTCTTACCTACCCTGTGCACTTGTCTGAATTCATATTGTGTTACTATAACAGAATACCCAAGACTGAGCAATTTATAATTTAAAAAGTTTATTTGACTCGTGATTCTCCTAGCTAGAAGATTGGGCATCTGCATCTGGTGAGAGCCTCAGGCTGCTTCCACTCATAGCAGAAGGCAAAGGGGAGCCACATGTACAGAGGTCACATGGTAAGAGAGAAAGCAAGAAAGAGGGGAGAGGTGCCAGGCTCTTTTAAACAACCAGCTTTCAACAGGAACTGATAGAGTAAAAACTCACTCACCCTTGAGGGAAAGCATGAATCCATTCATAAGAGACCTGCCACCATGACCCAAATACCTCCCATTAGGCCCCACTTCCAACACTGGGAATCAAATTTCAACATTAGTTTTGGAGGGGACAAACATCCAAACCATAGCAATACTGTTCTTGGCTCTTGATGTATATTATTGTTTTAATCTTCTAAGCATCCCTATAAGGTAGGCAATGAATACCAGAGGGATTATTTTGGACAAGCACGGGCCCTGAAAACAGATAGCTGAGGATTGAATACCAACTCTGCTATTTATTTAACAACTTTTTTCCTCACTTTCCTTGTCTGTAAGATGGAGATGATACAGATGAAACCTACATGAGTTAATACATGTAACACCCTTAGAATGGTGCCTCTCATAAAGTGGATTCCCATAAAACCTTGGCTATTACTATTACTACCATTTTACAATTGAAGAAAACTAAGGCACAGAAGAGTTAAGTTTCTTACCAAAGGACACATGGCTACTAAACAATAGAGTCAGAAGTCTACACTATACTGTGCTCTATAACATCCATGCAGCTCTTGTTCTGTCAGTGCTCTATTCTGGACCTTAGGAAACTGGGAGACTCGCAAACTTCTCAAAAGAAAAGGAGTAAAGAATTGAAGTGAATACAATCACCTGGACCTTCCATTATAAGGTCTTGCCTCCTTTTTCTCTAGGAAGTCACCCCAAAATTAAAAGTAGGAAATAGAACACCAAATTCCACCCACAACAAGCTAGAAGACTTTTGAAATTCTGAACCACAATAAAAGAGAAAGAGCTACGAAATCCAGTGAAGAAGTTTGCAAGGACATCAGCAGGTGCAGATCTCAGACAAAGCTGTCAGAACACAGTTGTCCAAACAAGATGGTACACTCTAGGGAGAAAAACACTCTCGCATTTGGAGCTACATTAGGGGCTCAGCAAGCTGTCAGTGAGAGTGTTTCAGGGGAAAGGGGCTCAACAAGGAAACACACAGAATTTTCAGGAAGCAAGCTGTTATGATACAAATGGAAGACGGAGAGTTTCTCAATCGCAAACAACACTGCACTGACAATTTCTTTTGTGTTGGGGATAACTAAAAGCTGAAATAACCCATTCAGTCTCAAGTGGATATAACCCTACATTATAAGGCCAAACCTAATGAAAAATGTAAATTCATAAGAAACTTCCTTCATTCCAAGATGGTCTAATACAAAAGAATCAACACAGATTTATATAAAGAGACCACATGAAAATGAAAGAAAGACAGACACCGGAAAATATGTAAGAAATAAAAATATTGAGCAGAAAAAAATTAAAAATTATTGACAAAGAGTAGGAAAAGAAATTACTAATATCACCAAGCATTTAAAAGTTTATTTAAAAATAAAACCCCAAGGCAGAAAAAACAATGGGGAAAATTTTATAACATTGGATTTGGCAATACTTTCTTGGATATGACACCAAAAACACAGGCAATAAAAGAAAAAATAGACAAATTGAACTACATCAAAATTAAAACTTCTGTGCATCAAAGGATATCAACAGTGAAAAGGCATTCCAAAGAATGATAGAAAATATTTTCAAGCCATATATCTAATAACTGGTTAATATCCAGAATATATAAATAACTCCTACTGCTCAACAACCACCACCACCTACAAAATGGGCAAGGGGCTTGAACAGAATTCCTCCAAAGAAAATATACGAACAGCCAATAAGCACATGAAAGATGCTCAACATCACTAATCACTAGAGAAATGCAAATGCAAATAAAACCCACAATGAGGTAGCATTTCTCACACTTTAGGATGGCTATTAAAAAAACAAAACAAAACAAAAAAAAACAGAAAATAACAAGTGTTGGCAAGGATGTAGAAAAATGAAAAATTAGTACACTACTGGTGGTGATGTTAACTGGTATAACTGCTGTGGAAAGCAATATGGTGGTTCCTCAAAAAATGCGGACCAGAAAATGCATGTGTGCATGCGTGCGCGCGCACGCGCACACACACACACACACAGACACACACAGACACACACACACAGAGCTTCCTAGGGAGCTTTAGTCCAGTAACACTGGGGCTTTTTTTTTTTGCTCATCCAGTGAATGTGGACAGGGGCTCTCACAGACTACATGCACTTATCTTTGTTTTGTTGTTTTCTTGTTTTTTAATGTTTTATTTTTATTTTTACAGATTCAGGGGTACAAGTGCAGATTTTTTACACGTATATATTTCATAGTTGGTGACATCTGAGGTTTTTTGTCTTTTTGTTTGTTTGTTTGTTTGTTTTCTTGAGACGGAGTCTCAATCTGTCACCCAGGCTGGAGTGCAGTGGCCTAAGCTCTGCCTCCCAAGTTCATGCTATTCTCCTGCCTCAGCCTGCCAAGTAGCTGGGACTACAGGCACCTGCCACCACATCTGGCTAATTTTTTTGTATTTCACCATGTTAGCCAAGATGGTCTCGATTTCCTGACCTTGTGATCCGCCCACCTCAGCCTCCCCAAATGCTGGGATTACAGGCGTGAACCACCGTGCCTGGCCAGTGACATCTGAGTTTATAGTGGACCCATTGCCCAAATAGTGAACATTGTACCCAGTAGGTTTGTTTTCAACCCTCATCCACCTTTTGTAGTCTCCAGTATCTATTTTTCTAGACTACTGTGCCTGTAGTCCCAGCTACTTGGCAGGCTGAGGCAGGAGAATAGCATGAACTTGGGAGGCAGAGCTTAGGTCTATGTGCATACATCACTTAACTCCCACTTATAAGCAAGAATATGTGATATTTGGCTTTCTGTTTCTGAGTTATTTCACTTAGGATAATGGCCTCCAGCTGCATCCATGTTGCTGCAAAAGACATGATTTTATTCTATTTTATAGCTAAGTGGTATTCCGTGGTGTGTATATACCACATTGTCTTTATCCAGTCCTCCAATGATGGACACTTAGGTTGATTCCATATATTTGCTGTTGTGAATCGTGCTGTGATAAGCATACCAGTGCAGGAATCTTTGATAGAATTATTTGTATTCCTTTAGGTATATACCCAGTAGTGGGACTGCTAGGTCAAAGGTAGTTCTAATTTTTGTTATTTGAGAAGTCTCCATACTGTTTCCATAGAGTTTGTACTAATTTACATTTCCACCAACAGTGTATAAGTGTTCCCTTTTCTCTGCATCCTTGCCAACATCTGTTTATTTGTTTGTTTTTACTTTTTAACGATAGCCATTCTCACTGGTAGAAAATGGTATCTCATTGTGGCTTTAATTTACATTTATCTGATGACTAGTGTTGTTGAGCATTTTTTCATATTTATGGTTGCTTGTATGTCTTCTTTTAAAAAATGTCTGTTCATGTCCTTTGCCAACTTTTTAAGAATGTTATTTGGGTTTTTTTCTTGTAGAGTTGTCTGAGTTCCTTGTAGATTCTGCATATTAGTCCTTTGCCAGATGCATAGTTTGTGAATGTTTCCTCCATTCTGCAGATTACCTCTTTATTGAATATTTCTTTTGCTTTTCAGAAGTTTTTTAGTTTAATTAAGTCCCATTTGTCTATTTTTTGTTTTGTTGCACTTGTTTTTGAGATCTTAGTTATAAATTCTTTGCTGAGGTCAAAGTCCAGAAGAGTTTTTCCTAGGTTTTCTTCCAGTGTTTCTATAGTTTCAGGTATTACATTTAAGCCTTTAATCCATCTTGAATTAATTTTTGTGTATAGTGAGGGATAGGGTTCCACTTTCATTGTTCTGTATATGACAATTCAATTTTCCAGCACCATTTATTGAATTGGGCATCCTTTCCCCAGTGTATGTTTTTGTTGACTTTGTTGAAAATTTAAGGTATTACATTTAAGCCTTTAATCCATCTTGAATTAATTTTTGTGTATAGTGAGAGATAGGGTTCCACTTTCATTGTTCTGCATACGACAATTCAATTTTCCAGCACCATTTATTGAATTGGGTATCCTTTCCCCAGTGCATGTTTTTGTTGACTTTGTTGAAAATCAGCTGGCATGGGTATGTGGCTTTATTTTGGGGTTCTCTATTCTGTTGCATTGATCTATCGTGTCAGTTTTTGTATCAGCACCGTAATTTTTTGGTTATTATAGCCTTGTATTATCATTTGAAGTCAGGTAATGTGATGCCTCCAACTTTGTTTCCTTTTGCTTAGGATGGTTTGGCTAGTTGGGCTCCTTTTTGGTTTCATATAAAATTTAGGATTTTTTTTTTAATTCTGTGAAAAACGATCTTGGCATTTTGATAGGAATTGCACTGAATCGATATATTGCTTTGAGTAGATTGGTCATTTTAATAAAATCAGTGTTGGTAGTTTTCTTCGTAGAGATCTTTCAAATCCTCAGTTAAATATATTCCTAAGTATTTTTGGCCTATCATAAATGAGACCGACTTTTTGATTTTGTTCTCAGCTTGATTGTTATTGGTGTATAGAAATGCCACTGACTTTTATACATTGATTTTGTATCCTGAGATTTTACTGCATTAATTTTTCAAATACAGGAGTCTTTTGGAGGAGTCCTCACGTTTCTCTAGGTATAAGATCATATCATCAGCCAACAGAGATAATTTGACTTCCTCTTTTCTTAATGGATGTCTTTTATTTCTTTCTTTTGCCTGATTGCTCTAGGTTGGAGTTCCAGTACTATGCTGAGTAGGAGTGGTGAAAATGGGCATCCTTGTCTTGTACCAGTTCTTAGGAGAAACAATTTAAACGTTTTCCTATTCAGTATGATGTTGCCTGTGGGTTTGTTATACATGGCTTTTATTATTTTGAGGTATGTTCCTTCAATGCCTACTTTGATGACTGTTTTTTATCGTGAAGTGATTCTGAATGTTATTAAGTGCTTTTTCTGCATCTATTGAGATGATCATATGGTTTTTAATTCTTTTTATGTGGTGAATCACACTGATTGAATTGCCTGTGTTGAACCATCCTTGCATCCCTAGAATAAAGTCCACTTGGTGATGATTTATTTCCTTTTTTATGAGTTGTTGGATTTGGTTTGCTAGTATTTTGTTGGCATCTGTGTTCATCAGTGATATTGGCCTGTAGTGTTTTTTTTGTTGTTGTTTCCTTACCCAGCTCTGGTATCAGGGTGATACTGGCTTCATAGAATGAGTTAGGGAGGATTCCTCCCTCCCCTGTAATTGTTTGGAACAGTTTCGGTAAAATTTGTACTAATTCTTCTTTGCATGTCTGATAGAATTTGGCTATGAATTAATCTGATCCTGGGCTTTTTTATGTTGTTGGTGGAAGGTTTTATTATGACTGATTTAATTTCACTACTCATTACTAGTCTGTACAGAATTTCTACTACTTCCAAATTCAATCTTAAGAGGTTATATGCTTCCAGTAATTTATCCATTTTTTCTAGGATTTTTAATGTGTGTGCATAGAGATGCGCATAGTAGACTCTGATAATCTTTGGTATTTCTGTAGTTCTGTAGTTTCAGTTGTAATATCACTTTTATTGTTTCTCATTGTGCTTATTTGAATCTTCTCTCTTTTTTCGTGGTTAATCTAAATAGTCATCTAGCAAATTCCTGGGCAATTTGGTTTGTCTTTTCAAATAACCAACTTTTTGTTTCCTTGATCTTTTGTATTGCATTTTTGGTCTCATTTAGTTCTGCTCTATTCTTTGTTATTACTTTTCTTCTACTAGCTTTAATTTTGGTTTATTCTTATTTATCTAGTTCCTTGAGGTTATGACATCAGGTTGTTATTTGAGATCTATCTTTTTAATCTAGGCATTTAATAGTATAAACTTCCCTCTTAGCACTGCTTTTGCCATACCCCAGAGGTTTTGGTACATTGTGTCTCTATTTTCATTTGTTTCAAAACTTTTTAAAATTTGCACCTTAATTTTATAGTTTATTCAAAGATCATTAAGGAGCAGATTATTTAATTTCCATGTATTTATACAGCTTTGAGAGCTCCTCTTCATATTAATCTCTAGTTTTATGCTACTGTGGTCTGAGAAGATGTTTGACGTAATTTTCACTTTTTAAAATTTATTTAGACGTGCCTTGGGCCTAGAACATGGCCAATTTTGAGAATGCTCGAAGCACAGATGAGAAGAATGCATATTCTGTGGTTATAGGGTAGAATATTCTGTACATGTCTGTTAGGTCCATTTGGTCTAGAGTCCACTTTAAGATGAACTCATCTTTGAAAGAGCACAAAATCCAGATGGCTCTCTCAGGAATGTCTCATTATTCAACCTCTCCCCCTCTGTCTATTCTGATTTTTATCAGTCTACTTCTACCAGGAGTCATTATCTCCATCTTCCCTTCAAAACATTTTTGTCTTGTTTTGTTTTGTTTTGAGACAGGGTCTCATTCTGCCATTCAGTCTGGAAAGCAGTAGTGTGATTATGGCTCACTACAACCTGGGCCTTTTTGGCTCAAGCAATCCTCTTACTTTAGCCTCCTGAGTAGTTGGGACTACAGGTATGAGGTCACTATACCTGGCTAATTTTGTCATTGTTCTAGAGATGGAGTCTTCCTATGTTCCCCAGGCTGGTCTCAAGATTCTCCCACCTCAGCATCTCAAAGTTCTGGGATTACAGGCATGACCCACCATGGCTGGTCCTTAAAAACTTTTATTTCAAAATGCTTCTCTGATAGCTAGTCATGCAGTTTGGAAATGGTCTTGCAAATAAATATGAGCAGAAAAATTTACTCAACAAAGTAAAGGATATTCAAGTGTTTTCTGAGATCTAAAGTTTATTGGTCTGTTTGCAAAGGAATAAATATATGGGTTAACAGCGAAGTTGTATTTGGGACATGGATAATGAGAATAATTAACATTTATTAATCACTTACTATAAGTTAAAAGATTTATGTAATTTATCCCAGCAATTCCCCTCAATAACTCAATAGGGCACATGGAATTTCATCCCAGAAAGTACAAACAGGGAAACTAAGACTCAGAGAGGCAAAATAATATGTCCAATTAACAATCAGCCAGTGAGTGGCAGAGCATACATGCTAATGACTATACAGCCCAATCCTCTAATTCCAGTCTATGAATACAGTGGTCATTGGTCTGAGCCTATGTCTCTACCCCCAAAACTAAGGTTTAGATGCCTATTTAAGAATCTGCCCGAAGATTCTTGATAAACCCAGAAACAGAATATAAACTGTGTTTCTGGCCACAGGCAAGGTTTGAGATATGTTTTGAATAAACTCCAGGACAAAGATAAATATATTCTTTCTTTGGAAAGAATATTGGGAGGGTTATTCCAAAACAGAAGAATAAACAAGGAAATTCCTGAGAAAAGATAAAGTCATCTGCAAAATGTCAGAGAAATGAAACAAATGCCAAAGTGAATGGATGATGAAAGGTGCCTCTTCCCAACTTCCCTCCACAGAGCCAATTCTCTTCCTCTCACCTACACTTAAATAAAGTTGTGTTTTTGCATGCAGATCCTTCAGTCTTCATTTCTTTTTAAAAATGCTTTTAAGGGAGTCCTTCCCTTAGGTCCATATTTCTACACTCAGTTCAATGCAACTATGTAAGGAAACATAGAGCTTGACTCCCACCCATGTTCACAGCTTACGAGGAAGTCAGACAGCCTGCCGGTGCAGCCATCTGCTGCATCTGGTACCTCTGAATTCTGATCTGGTCTGGCAGCTAAGGCCTTGGCTCAGTCCCACCTGGGCCACCCTTTCTAACCCTTTGGCCCTCAAATTGAGGTCTCTTCCTTTTCTGACATGCTATTATATAAAGTAGTCTCTTGTCAAATGCCAAGGTTGTGCAACAGCATTGATTTTTTCCTTTTCTTCTCCTTGGGGCTCTCTGGAGATTTCCTCATATGAAGTACAGTTCTGAGTTGCCTCCTCTCTCTCCAGTCTTTCTTGCAGGCCAGGGCTTTAGGCCAGAGCAACCTGCCAGCCTATGGTCTGAGACCCTGAGTTCTTCCTCTGAAGTTGATGGTTCCTCTGTGACCATGCCAGTTTACAGTTTCCTGACTTTCTAGAATACTAGAAAAGTTTCTATTAAGATTCCCATCGCTTGCACCCTGCTGAATAGCCCTATTTGATTGACCAGATTGAGGTCCAAAATCTCAGTTCCCTTTGTCACATTGCTCTAATTTTCAGGCAATACTAATAACAGCAATAATGAAAGCTGACATTTAGTAAGTGCCAGACAAGTAACTAAGAACATTGTGTGCATTATCTCAGTGAATCTTCAGAGAACGTGACGTTCAGAGAGATTAAGAAACTTTTCCAAGACCACAAAGCTAATAAATGAGAAAGCTGGAATCTTAAACCAAGTCTGTCTGATTCCAAATTTTTTAATACAAATAGTATACACTGCAAAAAATATAAAAATAAAAATGTAAAAGAAAAAATTGCCCCTGCTCTCTACTCAAGCCTCGAAATAGAATACCACACATTTTGGTATATAAGGAACGTGTCAATCCTCACGGGCTCTCTTCATCACTAGGCTCAGTGGACTTCCAGAAATTAGTTTCTCAGTCTAGCAAGTCAAGAGCAAGATATGTGCCTTATTGTTATCATTCATGTCATGCCACACTAAAATTAACTATTTCTCTGTCTGAATTCCAAACAAGAGGCTGCACTCTTCAAGGTAAGTCTCCACATACACAGTGACTGGCTTATAAAGATGCTCAATAAAGATGTGTTGTTGTTGTTGTTGTTGTTGTTGTTGTTGTTGTTGTTACAACTGCAAGCCCAATGCTATGACCTGCTCCCTGGGATTTCTTGGCATGTATCTCATTCCGTGAGCCCAGGGAAGGGTTAGTGGTTATCTCAATGCCTCTAACAATAGCAGAGTTATCAGATTTTGGTAAGTCAGCTTTTCCCTCCAGCAGCAGTCTGGATGCTTCCTATGACAGGAGACAAAAAGGATTCCAAATATGGGGAAGGAAGGAAATCTCAAATTTGAAGAAATTGTACCTAATTCCAGGATTTTGCTACCTCTCCCTGTGTGACTGGACCTCACCCACCAAGCTCTATGCATGGAGCACTGATACTAAGATGAGTCATGAGTCAAATTGCCACAAAAAGTACTGTGATCTGACAAGTTGGAGACTGAGATTATTGCTACTCCAAGCCATTCTCTGGATCCCATTTGCCACTCCCTGCTAGTTAGACATTAGAGCCCCTGGTTTGCAGGGGAGAACAATAGTTGGTGAAGAGACAAAAGATCAAGATTGATCAAAGTACAAACAGAGTGAAAGAGAAGAATTTCAAAAAGATCCATAAGGAAGGATTAACTTGGCAAGCCAGATCCATCCAGATTTTATTTGAGTCTTGAAGATAAGCCTGTAAGGGTTCTCCTGCAGGCCTCTGCAGCAAAGGCTTCCTGTGGAACACAGGCTGGAGGATCCAGTGTCAGAAGAGTGATGTGTTTTTAATCCTGTGTACCTGTCATTTAGTAGGAATGTCAAGTCCCTCCATCATTACTTAAAGTGGAAATTTTGAGACTTCTCAAGGGTCTACAGGCTAAGATAAGAATTAGCTCTCAAGTAAAAGTAAAAGGGTCAAAAAGAGCTTCTGCCTCCTAAGGGTTATCCTAGAATCAGTGTAAAGAAACAAAAAATGTGAACTGAAATGATTGATGCTTTGTTCCTTCTTCAAATGGATTTTGTCTTTTATAAACTCTCCATCAGTTTATAGACTGACAGATCTAGTCCAATCCTATCATCACCACCCCCCTCCCATGTTACAAATAAGAGAACTGATCCTCTGTGGAATTAAATGACCTCCTCATTACCATATGGCTCAATCAACCTCTTGGTTAAGATTAAAACCAGGTCTCCCGTTTCCCAGTCCCAGAGATTCTTCCTTTGCATAACAAGGCTTTTTTTTCAACATGAATATAAAACTCAGAGGGAAGTGGATTGCAAACTGCAACCTGCTGAAATAGAAAGTAATCAATCATTTGGAGAGAGGGTCTGTGCAGGGTCCCCAAGCAAGACATTGTCTCTCAACCCCAGGCCCATATGCCATTTCCCTATGCCAGGGCAGCTCCTGAACTGCTGGGTGTCCTTCTGCTCAGGACACTGAGCAAACTAGGTCAAACAGTGTTCAGAAACCTTTCTTAAGCTCTGAAGGTCACCTCAGTGCTCAGCATTTTTGCATCTTTTCAAATAAATAATGAAAATGGAGATTTCTCAATATGGCATAGCTGGGCTGACTCCCTAGGAGCTGCATTCACACTGCACTATGTATTGCCAGCATATGTTTCTCCTTGTAGAGTGGATGCCAGATTGATATCACATTAGGGAATAAATTTTCACAAAGAATTAAGGACATTCAGTGATAACTTATTAGAAAAATATACTAGGAAGGAATATGGGCAAAGAGAAATCCTCTTCACAATAACAACACACAATATGAAGGTTTAAAGAGTACAATTAATGAGATAGGGTCTATAGAATTACTAAAGGAAACTTCAAAATGTCACCAGGAGATCACGATGATGATTGAACTACACCTTACTGATGGATGAAATTTTGCAAAATGCCATTTCTGCCAAGATTCTTTAACATGTACTTAACAGACTTCCAAACAAAATTCTAATGCTATTTGTGGCAGGTAAATTTATGGTCCCCCAAATATGCCCATATCATAATCTCCAGAACCTGTGAATATGTTATCTCAAAAGGCAAAAGAAACTTTGCAGATGTGATGAAAGGTGAAGACCTTACAATGGGGGGAATATCCTGGAATATCCAGAGGAGCCTAATCTAATTACTTGCCTCCTTAAAATTGGAGAATCTTTATTGAATGTGCTCAGGGAGAAAAAAATGGTCAGAAAGATGCACCATTGCTACCTTTGAAGGTGGATGAAGGGGCCCATGAGCCACAGAATGTGGGCAGGCTCTAGAATGGGGAAAAAGCAAGGAAATTGATTATCTCCCAGAGCCTCCAGAAAAGAACACAGCCCTCCTGACATCTTGATTTTAGCTAAGTGAGACCAGTGTCAGACCAGTTTTGTCTAACCTATAGAACTGTAAGGTAAAAATAAATTGGTGTTGTTTTAAGCCATTAAGCCTGTGGTATTATTTTACAGCAGCAAAGGAAAATTGATACACTATTTTTTAACCTGACCAAGTTATGAAATTGTCAGATATGAAATTAGCCAAGAAGAAAAAAGGACACATTTTTTTTAACAGGCAACTTTTAAGTTCAGGGGTACATGTGCAGGATATACAGGTTTGTTACATAGGTAAACATAGGCCATAGTGGTTTGCTGCACATATCATCCCATTACCCAGGTATTAAGCCCAGTATTCATCAGCTGTTCTTCCTGATGCTCTCCCTCCTCCCAGCCTCAACCCTCTGACAGGCCCCAGTGTGTTTTGTTCCCATCAATGTGTCCATGTATTCTCATCATTGACCTCCTACTTGTAAGTGAGAACATGTGGTATTTGGTTTTCTGTTTCTGCATTTACTTGCTAAGGATAATGGCCTCCAGTCCTGCAAAGGATGTGATCTCATTCCTTTGTATGGCTGCATAGTATTTTTCATGGTGTACATGTACCACATTTTCTTTATCCAGCCTATCAATGATGGGCATTTAGGTTGATTCCATGTCTTTATTATTGTGAATAGTGCTGCAATGAACATATGTGTGCATGTATCTTTATAACAGAACAATTTATATGCCTTTGGGAATAGACCCAGTAATGGGATTGCTGAGTCAAATGGTATTTCTGCCTCTAGGTCTTTGAGGAATCACCACACTATTTTCCATGGTGGTTGAACTAATTTACACTCCCACCAACAGTGTAAAAACATTCCTTTTTCTGCACAACCTTGCCAGCATCTGCTTTTTGACTTTTTATTAATAGCCATTCTGACTGGTGTGAGATGATATCTCACTGTGGTTTTGATTTGTATTTCTCTAATAATCAGTAATGTTGAGTTTTTCTTTTTTTCATGTGTTTGTTGGCCACATGTATGTCTCCTTTTGAGAAGTGTCTGTTCATGTCCTTTGCCCACTTTTTAATGGAGTTGTTTTTTTTCTTGTAAATTTGTTTAAGCTCCTTATAGATGATGGATATTTGACCTTTGTCAGATGGATAGATTGTAAAAATTTTCTCCCATTATGTAGGTTGTCTATTTACTCTGCTGTTAGTTTCTTTTACTGTGCAGAAACTTTATTTTAATTAGATTCCATTTGCCCATTTTGGCTTTTGTGGCAATTGCTTTTGGTGTCTTCAACGTGAAATCTTTGCCCATGCCTATGTCCTAAACAATATTGCATAGGTTTTCTACTAGGGTTTTTATAGTTTTGGGTTTTACATTTAAGTCTTGAATCCATCTTGAGTTAATCTTTGAATGAGGTGTAAGGAAGGGGTCCAGATTCAATTTTCTGCACATTGCTAGTCAATTCTCCCAGCACCATTTATTAAATAGGGAATCCTTTCCCCATTGCTTGTTTTTGTCAGATTTGTTGAAGATCAGATAGTTGTAGATGTGTAGTCTTATTTCTGGGTTCTCTATTCTGTTCCGTTAGTCTATGTGTCTGTTCTTGTACCAGTCCCATGCTGTTTGGGTTACTGTAGCCTTGTAGTATCAGGTAGCATGATGGCTCCAGCTTTGTTCTTTTGGCGTAAGATTGCCTTGGCTATTTGGGCTCTTTTTTGGTTCCATGTGAATTTTAAAATAGTTTTTTTCTAATTTTCTGAAGAATGTCAATGGTAGTTTAATATGAATAGCATGAATCTATAAATTGTTTTGATCAATAGGACCTTTTTTTTTTTGAGACAGAGTCTCACTCTGTTGCCCACGCTGGAGTGCAGTGGCACGATCTCAGCTCACTGCACGCTCCGCCTCCCAGGTTCATGTCATTCTCCTGCCTCAGCCTCCTGAGTAGCCGGGACTACAGGTGCCACCACCACGCCTGGCTAATTTTTTGTATTTTTAGTAGAGACTGGGTTTCACCATGTTAGCCAGGATGGTCTCGATATCCTGACCTTGATCCACCTGCCTCAGCTTCCCAAAGTGCTGGGATTACAGGCGTGAGCCACTGCACCTGGCCAATATGGCCAGTTTTACAATACTGATTCTTCCTATCCATGAGCATGGAAGGTTTTCCATTTGTTTGTGTCATCTCTGATTTCTTTGCACGTGGATTGTAGTTCTCCTTGAAGAGGTCCTTCTCTTCCCTTGTTAGCTGTATTCTTAGATAATTTATTATTTTTGTGGCAACTGTGAATGGGAGTTCATTTGTGATTTGGCTCTCAGCTTGCCTGTTGTTGGTGTATAGGAATGCTAGCAATTTTTGCACATTGATTTTGTATCCTGAGATTTCGCTGAAGTTGCTTATCAGCTTAAGAAGCTTTTGGGCTGAGATGATGGGGTTTTCTAGATACAGGATTATGTCATCTGCAAACAAAGATAGTTTGACTTCCTCTCTTCCTATTTGAGTATGCCTTATTTTTTTCTCTTGCCTGATTGACCTGGCCAGAACTTCCAATACTATGTTGAATAGTGGTGGTGAGAGAGGGCTACCTTGTCTTGTGCTGGTCTTCAAGAGGAATGCTTCCAGTTTTTGCCCATTCAGTATGATATTGGCTGTAGGTTTGTCATAAATGGCTCTTATTATTCTGAGGGATGTTCCTTCATGCAATGGTAAGCTGAATAAAGAATTAAGACCCACCAGTATGCTGTCTTCAAGAGACCCACCTCGCATGCAGGGACACACACATAGGGTCAAATTAAAGGGATGGAGGAAAATTTACCAAGTAAATGGAAAACAGAAAAGGCAGTGGCTGCAATCCTAGTTTCTGACAAAACAGACTTTAAACCAACAAAGATTGAAAAAGACAAAAAAGGGCATTACATAATGGAAAAGGGTTCAATTCAACAAGAAGAGCTAACCATCCTAAATATATATGCACCAAATACAAGGGTGCCCAAATTCATAAGCAAGTTGTTAGAGACCTTCAAAGAGACTTGGGCTCCCACACAATAATAGTGGTAGACACTAACACTCCACTGACAACATTAGACAGATTATCAAGACAGAAAAATAACAAAGATATTGAGGACTCGAACTCAACTATGGATCAAATGGACCTGATAGATATCTAAGGTACTCTCCAACTAAAAACAACAGAATATACATTCTTCTCCTCACTACATGACACTTATTTTAAGATTGATCACATAAGAATTTCACTCAAAACCATACAACTACAAGGAAACTGAACAACCTGCTTCTGATTGACTTTTGGGTGAATAATGAAATTAAGGCAGGAATCAAGAAATTCTTTGAAACTAATGAGAACAGATATACAAGGTACCAGAATCTCTGGGATGCAGCAGCTAAAGCAGTGTTAAGAGGAAAATTTACAGCACTAAATGCCAACATTAAAAAGTTAGAAAGATCTTAAGGTAACAACCTAACATCACAACTAAAAGAACTAGAGAACAAAGAGCAAGCAAACCCCAAAGCTAGTAGAGACAAGACAATAACCAAGATCAGACCTGAACTGAAGGAGATAGAGATATAAAAAAAACCTTTGAAAAATAAATAAATCCAGGAGTTGGTTTTTAAAAAATAATAATAATAATTTTAATATATTTTAAATGTTCTTAGTTTGAAAAGCATTAAAAGAGACCATCCTATTAGGTATTGTTGATGAAAAAAGCTAAACTCTGTTAAAATCGTTGAAGAGGTTTATTCTGAGCCAGATATGAGTGATCATGGCTCAGGGTATCATATCAACAGGTCCTGAAAATGTGTGCCTGAGGTGATTTGGTTGTATACAGAAGTTACAGGCAAAACCATAAATCAATACATGTAAGGTGTACACTGGTTCGGCCCAGAAAGGTGGAATATCTCAAAGTGAGGGTTCATAGGCCATAGCTGGATTCAAAGACTTCCTGATTGGCAGCTGGTTAAAAAAGTAAAGTTTTGCCTGAAGAGTTCAAGTCAGCAGAAATAAATGATTGAATTAAGATGGGGTGGGGGATGGGTTGTGGAAGCTGAGGTTCTTGTTATGTAGATGAAGCATCTAAGTAGCAGGCTTCAGAAAGAATAGGTGGTAAATATCTCTTTTAGGACTTTTAAAGGTGTCAGACTCTTAGTTAAATCTCCCCTGGATCCAGAAAAGACCTATTAAGGCAAGGAGATTCTCTGTAGAATGCAAATTTTCCCTGCCAGCAATGGCATTGCAGAGCCATTTCAAAATATGTCTGAGAAATATATTTTGAGGTAAAATACTTTCATTTTCTTCAATGCCTACTATCTGTCCTGTGATGCTATACCAAGGTTGAGTTAAAATTTATGCTACAGAGAGTCTGTCTGGTCAGTCTTATGATCTCTCTTTTAATGTTATTGTTGGTCAGTTGTGCCTAAACTCCAAAGGGAGGGGGTATGATGAGGCATATCTGACCTCCCTTCCCATCATGGCTTGAACTTTAGTTTTTCAGATTTCTTTGGGATCCTCTTGGTGAGCAGGTTGCGGGAGGGGGTGACTCCATTCAATTGGTTGGGGGACTTAGAATTTTATTTTTGGTTCACAGTATTAAAATACATCTGGCACTGTTTTTTAAAATGTGGAATCAAATGAATGCTCCAGAAATAGATACTATTAAATGGTTTTAGATTGTAGTCTTAGAGAAAGTATCACAGAACAATGGTGGAAAAAAACTTATTTAAGGAAAGGTTTGGGGATATTTGATTAGCTAATTTAAAACAAAATTAGTTTATATGCTCAGCTTGTATCATAAATCAAATAAATTTTAGAACACCAAAAAAGAATATTTAAATTTTATGAAATGTGGCAAATTTGTGAAATTTTTAACAATATATTTAAATATGTCTAGGAATTAAAACTTTCTAAACTTTAATTGATGAAAATAATTCAGACAATGCCATAAGGAAATCTACTTTGCAACTTCTAAAATAATATGAAATTTAAAAGAAAAACAGGACATTAACATACTTCTAAAAGAAAGATAAAGAGTTAACATTCATATTGTATAAAACGTATGATTATCATATAAAATAAGATACTTAATAGATGAATGAGTAAAGAATAGGATCTGATCATCTATGCAAGAGGAATTGAGCTTAGTAAGCAAACATATGCAAAAATGTTCCACCTTGCTGTGATTAAAGAAAAACAAATTAAAATATTTATTAATACCATTTTACACCTATTATATTAGCTAAAATAATGATAATACTCAAGGCTATCCAAGTTCTGATTAAGTTTGTACATTTATATACTGTTGACTGCAATTTAAGTAGATTATGTTTGTAAAGTGATTTAACAATACATATAAAATGCCAAAAAGTATTAATTTTCTTAGATTCAGAAATATCATCACTAAGAATTTATTCTAAATAAATAATCCAAAAGAGAGGAAAATGTCTATGTATAAAGATATCCACTTACAACAGTAAAAAACTAAGAACAACAAACAGACTGGTTACATGATATTATACTTGACGGAACATTAGACATTCATTAAAATGACAAGTATGAAGGCAACATAACAACATGGAAAAATGTTAATACTAAGTGTGAAAAATTTCAGATTGAACCATATCAAATTATCATTTTTGTAGGTAAAATGGTCAAATGTTGAACATTTCATGTGGTTCAATCTAATAGCTCTGTCATGGATACAATAAGGTAAAAATGAGATCTTCCTGTGCACCAGATCCATGATGAAACACAAAGAGATAAACAGTTGATGGGATGATCATATTCAGGATTAACTTTTTAGCTTATGTTATTTTTTATGCTGCTGTAATACTACTTGTAAAGTCCATTTTAATCTTAATATTAAGGACATGGTTACTACATAGGAAAAGGATATCTCATGAAATAAGTTAATGAATATAATTTTATGATAGCTGCATCCCATTTTAAATTCTGCCTGAAATTCTTTAATTTGGCATGTAAGATTCAAGGAATTAAGCTTCCAAGTAAAATAAGAATTTGTTTCTGAAAAGATCTGATCAAAAATAAAAGTTAACTTTAGTAAGAAAGCAACATAGCAAGGGAGTTAAGCACCAGGTTTTAGAGTCAAATCCTATTTATTACTTGCGAGACGTTAGAAAAATTACTTCATCTAACCTCAGTTCTCTTATCTGTAAAATGGGAATACTAATGATACTTATGTCAGAGTTGTCATAAAGATTGACTGAATGATGCATATTAGCGGCTTATTAGAATGTCTGCAAATAATACGCATTCAATAAATATGAACAAGTATATCATTATTAATTAAGCAGTATAAATCTTTAGGTGAATAATGAATGTAGTTAGGGAACAATGTTCACAGGAGAGTATTTCTATATACAGTAGGTTGGAAACTACCCCAACGTATATAATTTTTTATGTTTTTGTCTATTCTTAAAACAGACGAATCTACACCGTATACACAGTCATCTTCAGTATCACAAATTATAGAATACAGATTTAATAGTAATAATGTAATTTAGAAACAAATTTCTCTTTCCCATTTTATCCTATGAAACAAGACGACTGAGTGGCCTTACATCATAGTTTTTACAAGTATTTACAGTAAACTCTTTTATACTATTGCTCATCATTTGTTGATGTGCTTCGTCATTCTGCAATGCAATAAGATTTTGAAGGTTATAGTTGACACTGATTCCCTTTTTCATCTGTACAACACGTATTTCTTTTGAGGACTGGCCCTCTCATATATGGTGGAACTGTCAATCACATGAACTCCACCTCTCCTGTTACAAGGGGAATAGGAATCCAGGCTGGATAACGTAAGTGTCCTTTTTTCACAAATACCACATGAGAGAGAAAAAGTCTCTCTTCTGCTGAAATATTGAGTTAAAAGGTTGAGGCTTGAGCTGTCAGGGTCATGTTTGTTGACTGTAGCGGACTCTGTAGTGCTCTGTCCAGCCACCCTGTTTGGGGCCAACATATGTATTCCCTCAAATGCTGGAGGTGCTGGTTGCTGATGGCTCAGAGCTGTCTCTGACCAGGAAATACTCTCCACCACAAGGAAACACTTCATCAAAATTATGCCTCCTCTCAGGGAGCAGCACATAGCCATTGAGGCATAGACTCTTTTCTTCAACTTGGGGACAAATCTGAAGAGTTCCAGAGTTCCCCATAGGGTCAACAAAGGCAGATCAGTTACTTCTGCCCAATTATGTCTTTCTCATTTCTGCCGGGTATAATTCACCAGAGTTCTCCACAATAAATCTTCATGCAACTTTCCATTCCAGAGTCTGTTTCCTGGAAACCCAATCTAAGACAATTGGCATGTAGATAGAGCTTGTCTTATAATGAAGCAAAGAAGAGACAAGAAATGGAGAGATCTAATAATGTCATCTGAACACCTTGATTCTGCTATTCTAAAGTAAGCCCAATCTTTGACCTTTCAAGTTTCTTGAGTCAGTAGATTATATTTTTTTACTTAAGCTAGCTAAAACTGGGTCTTAAATCTCTTACAACTGAAGGAGTCCTGACTAGTACACAAATGCTATCTCATCTCCTGAAATACTTATATCAAAGTTTGTTGTGGGAAGTCAGGGACCCCGAATGAAGCAACTGGCTGGAGCCGCAGCAGAGGAACATAAATTGTGAAGATTTCATCTTAATATGGACATTTATCAGTTCCCAAATAATACTTTTATAATTTCTTATGCTTGTCTTTAATCTCTTAATCCTGTTATCTTCATAAGCTGAGGATGTATATCACCTCAGGACCCTGTGATAATTGTGTTAACTGTACAAATTTATTGTAAAACATGTGTTTGAACAATATGAAATCAGTGCACATTGAAAAACAACAGAATAACTGTGATTTTTTATGGAACAAGGGAAGACAACCATAAGGTCTGACTGCCTGTGGGGTCGGGCAAAAAAAGCCATATTTTTCTCCTTGCAGAGAGTCTATAAATGGACATGCAAGTAGGAATGATAGTACTACATTCTTTTCCTAGCAAAGAATATTAATATTAATATCCTGGGAAAGGAATGCGTTCCCGGGGGGAGGTCTATAAACAGTTGCTCTGGGAATGTCTGTCTTGTGCAGTTGAGACAAGGACTGAGATACACCCTGGTCTCCTGCAGAACCCTCAGACTTACTAGGGTGGGGAAAACTCCACCCTGGTAAATTTGTGGTCAGACTGGTTCTCTGCTCTCAAACCCTGTTTTCTGTTGTTTAAGATGTTTTTCAAGACAATATGTGCACCGCTGAACATAGACCCTTATTAGTGGTTCTGCTTTTGCCATTTGCCTTGTGATCTTTGTTGGACCCTTATCAGTGGTTCTGCCTTTGCCCTTTGCCCTGTGATCTTTGTTAGGCCTTTATTAGTGGTTCTGCTTGTTGCCCTTTGAAGTATGTGGTCTTTGTACCTACTCCCTGTTCTTATGCCCCCTTCCCTTTTGAAACCCTTAATAAAACTTGCTGGTCTGAGACTCAGGCAGGCATCACAGTCCTACCAATATGTGATGTCACCCCTGGTGGCCCAGCTGTAAAATTCCTCTCTTTGCACTGCCTCTCTTTTTTTCTCAGCTGGCCAACACTTATGGAAAATAGAAAGAACCTACATTGAAATATTGGGGCAGGTTCCCCCAATAAAAGTTCTATGTACATAAACAGTGTTTCACAAATATTTGTTGATCACAATTGTTGGATGCTTATATCTGTGTTTCATATAACAGCCTTGTAAGATGTTCTACTAAAAAGAAAAAAAGGAAAAGGAGATGTGTTATAAAATAAGCTTGGTAAGTGCTACATGCTATATGTTCCTCCAGATTTAGTATATATTAGCATATTTTTAAAAAATCTCTGAGAAGCCTTGCAGTAAATTTTTTTTAGTAAAAGTAAAATCTGTTTAGCTTCTGTTTAAGAAGAGTTTATCCTACCTATTTGGCCACGAAACTGTAAGTATGAGTATGAATATAGCACAAAAGTAGATTTAGTTTGTCTTATTATTTGGAGATCACCAAACTATAACTTCTCCTTCAGTTTGTTTAGTGGCCCTCTGGGGTTCTGGGAGCATTGGAACAGCTTGAACAATTTTTATTACCAGAAATGTAATTTATTTATTTCCAGAGATTAGCTCTGGGAAAGGGAAGCTCTAGACACTATACTGAAAACAAATCTTTGGCAAAGGTCATTCCATCTCCTGAAGATTCCTGCCTCTAGCAGGCAAACAGATGGTGGAAAAGAAAGGTGGGATCTCAATCTGCTGTCAGTACCAGGCCTTTCTAGCAGGAACATTCACTTTGAATGAGGTTCTAGTCTCATGCAGCATCTTTGAGGGTCCTCAGTGCTAAGAAGAAGAAACATGTTCTGGTTACTCCAATCAACTATAAACCAAAGATGCATCACATGTCTGTCTCCAGGAGAAGCAACTCTGAGACTTATCAGAAGCTCTAAAAAGGTAAGAAGCAAATGGTGGGGAATTAAAGAGAAGTCAGATTAAAGACAATGAGGTGAATAATAGAAAAGATGAGTAGAAATGGAAGATGCTTTTAGTGGCTAAAGTCATAAAGCAAGGTAGGTTGTTTTGAGTCATGTTCCCTTGAAGCAGAGCCTGAGATGGGAATTCAAGTTCACAAAATTTGTTGAGGAAGTCCTTTTAGGAAAGCGGGAATGAGGAAAATAGGATGGGGCCGTGGATGAAGATAAACAAGAGTGTGGTCTCCAGAGAGAGAGGCATGACAAGATGGTCAAATAGAAGACTTCACTGATTATCCCAGCTACAGAAACACCAAACTGAGCAAACATCCACACACTAAAAGCACCTTCAAAAGAACCAAAAATCAGGTAAGCAATCACAGTAGTTGGTTTTAACTTCTTATTATTGAAGGAGTCATTGAAGAGGGTAAGGAAGACAGTCTTAAATTGCCAATGCCACTCTTCTACCATTCCCTAAAGCAGCCTCATAGTACAGAGAGAGAATCTGTGCACTTGGGGAAGGAGAACACAATGATTGCAGAACTTTGCATTGTAACTCAATGCTGCCCTGTCACAGCAGAAAGAAACACTGGGAAAACAGAAGAAACTCCGTAGGGTTTCACAAAAGGAACATATAGACCAGCCCAGCGATCAGAACCTGACTTCTGGCAAGTATTGCTGCCATGGGCTAAATGCTCTGGGGTCCTAAATAAAGTTGAAAAGCAGTCTAGGCCACAAGGACTGAGATTCTTGACCAAATCCTGGTGCTGTGCTGGGCTCAGAGACAGTGGTGGACTTGGGGAGCATGCTACCCAGTGAGACACTAGCTGGAGTGGCCAAGGGAGTGCTTGTGCCATCTCTCCACCAACCCCCAGCAGCACAGCTCACAGCTCCAGTAGAGACCCCTTCTCTACACTTGAGGAGAAGAGAGAGAAAAGTAAAGAGGACTTTGTCTTGCAACTTGGATGCCAGCTCAACCACAGTAGGATAGGGTACAAGGCAGAGTCCTGAGGCACCCCATTCCAGGCCTTCGATCTTGGATCACATTTCTAGACACACCCTGGGCCAGAAGGAAACCTGCTGCTTTGAAGAGAAGGACCAAGTCCTGGAATGACTCATCACCTGCTGACTAAACAGCCCTTGGGCCCTGAATAATCAGCAGTGATACCCAGGAAGTAAGCCATGGGTCTCGGACTTGGGAGACTGAAGAGATGTGCTGGCTTCAGTTTCGACCCAGCACATTCCCAGCTGTGGAGGCAATGGGGAGAGACTCCTGCTTGAGAAAAGGATAGGGAAGAGTAAAGGAGACTTCATCTTGCACTTCAGGTACCAGCTAAGCCACAGTGGGAGAGAGAACCAAGTGAGCTTTTGGGGTAGCTGATTCCAGGCATCAGCTCTTGGATGGCATTTCTGTACCTGCCCTGGACCAGAGAGAAATCTACTGCCCAGAAAGGGGAGTCCCAGCCCTGGCAGCCTTCATCACAAGCTGACTGAAGAGCCCTTGGGCCTTGAGTGAACATTGGCGGTAGTTAGGCAGTACTCAAGACAGGTCTGGGGTGGTGGTGGCCATCAGGAAAGACTCTTCTGCTTATGGAAAGAGGATGTAAGAGTGAGAAGGACTTTGTCTTGTGGCTTGGATGCCAGCTCACCCACAGTAGAATAGACTACCAAGTAAATTCCTAAGGTTTCCTACTCCAGGCCCTGGCTTCCAGTCAGCATCTCTGGATCTGCCCAGGGCCAGGGGGATCTTGTTGTCCTGAAGAGAGGGCAAAAGCCTGACTGCCTTTTCAATCTGCTAATTGTAGAGCCCTAGAGCCTTGAGTGAGCATAGGCAGTAGCCAGGGAGTGGTTACTGGGAGCCTTGGGCAAGACCTATTACTGTGCTGGCTTCAAGTCTGCCCCAGTGCAGTCTCAGTGGAGCTGACCACAGGGGAGCTTCTTTCACCTCTCCCCCAGCTGCAGGCAGCTCAGCACAGAGAGAGAGAGATTCTATTTGGGAGAAAGTAAGGAAAGAGAAAAAAAGAGTCTCTGTTTGGTGATATAGAGAATTCTTTCAGATCTCATCTAAGATCACCAAGGTAGTACTTCTACGAGTCTTCAAGAACCATCGTTCTTGGGCTTAGTGTGCCCCCTGATGCAGATGCAGCTGCAGAGACCACAAACTTAGATTACAGCACTCTCAAGTCTCTTCAAATACTTCAAAAGAAGGATGGGCACAAACAAGCCCAGGCTGCTAAGGCTACAATAAATACTTAACTCTTCAATGCCCAGACACTAACAAACACCCACAAGCATCAAGACCATCCAGGAAAACATGACTTTATCAAATAAACTAAATAAGGCACCAGGGACCAATCTTGGAGAAACAGAGTTATGTGACCTTTCAAACAGAGAATTCAAATGATCTGTGTTGGGGAAACTCCAAGAAATTCAAGATAACACAAGGGAATTCAGAATCCTATCAGATAAACTTAACAAAGTGATTGAAATAACTAAAAAGAATCAAGCAGAAATTCTGGAGTTTAAAAATGCAATTGACATATTGAAGAATGCATTAGAGTCTGTTACCAGCAGAATTGATCAAGCTGAAAAAAGAATTAGTAGCTTGAAGACAGCCTATTTGAAAATACACAATCAGAAGAGATTTAAAAAAAAAAAAAAGAATAAAGCACACCTACAAGATTTATAAAATAACCTCAAAAGGGAAAATCTAAAGGTTAATGGCCTTAAAGAGGAGGCAAAAAGAGAGATGGGGTAGAAAGTTTATTCAAAGGGATAATAATAGAGAACTTCCCAAACCTAGAGAAAGATATAAATTCCTAAGTACAGGAAGGTTATAGAATACCAAGCAGATTTAACCCAAAGAAGATTACTTCAAGACTTTTAATAAAGTCCCAAAGGTCAATGATAAAGAAAGGATCCTAAAAGCAGCAAGAGAAAAGAAACAACATTCAAAGGAGTGCCAATGTGCCTGGCAGCAGACTTTTTAGTGGAAACCTTATAGGCCAGGAGAGAGTGGCATGACATATTTAAAGTGCTGAAGGGGAAAAACTTATAACCTAGAAGAGTATATCCAGCAAAAATATTCTTTAAACATGAAGGAGAAACAAAGACTTTACCAAACAAACAAAAGCTAAAGGATTTCATCAAAACCAGACATGTCTTACAAAAAATGCTAAACAGAGTTTTTTCAGTCTGAAAGAAAAGGATGTAATGAGCAATAAGAAATCATCTGAAGGTACAAAACTCACTGGTAATAGTAAATACACAGGAAAACACAGAATATTATAAAATTGTAATTGTGATGTGTAAACTACTCATATCTTGAGTAGAAAGATTAAAGGATGAACCAATCAGAAATAATAACAAGAACTTTTCAAGACATAGACAGTACATAAGATAAAAATAGAAACAATGAAAAGTTAAAAAGTTAGGGAATGAAGATAAGGGTTAGAGGTTTTATTAGTTTTATCTTTGCATATTTGTTTGTTTATGAAATTAGTGTTAACTTGTCATCAGTCTAAAATAATGGGTTAAAAGATAGTATGTGCATGCCTCAAGGTAACCTTAAATGCAAAAACATACAATAGGTACACAAAAAATAAAAAGCAAGAAATTAAAACATACCACCATAGAAAATTGCCTTCACCTAAAAAGAAGAGAGAAACGAAAGAAAGAAGGAAGAGAAGACCACAAAACAACCGGAACACAAATGACAAAATGGCAGGAGTAAATCCTTATCTATCAATAATAATATTGAATACGAATTGATGGGATCCATTGCAAGATGGTCGAATAGGACCAGCTCCAGTCTGCAGCTCCCAGCATGATCGACACAGAAGATGGGTGATTTCTGCATTTCCAACTGAGGTACCTGGTTCAACTCAATGGGACTGGTTGGACAGTGGGTGCAGCCCATGGAGGGTGAGCTGAAGCAGGGCAGGGCATTGCCTTAACTGAGAAGTGCAAGGGGTTGGGGGATTTCCCTTTCCTAGCTAAGGGAAGCTGTAACTTCACTGAAGATGGTACCTGGAAAAACGGGATGCTCCCACCCAAATACTGCACTTTTCCAACGATCTTAGCAAATGGCACACTAGGAGATTATATTCTATGCCTGGTTTGGCAGGTCCCATGCACACAGAGCCTCCACTGCTAGTGCAGCACTCTGAGATCGACCTGCAAGGCAGCAGCTTGGCAGTGGGAGGGGTGTCTGCCATTGCAGAGGCTTGAGTAGGTAAACAAAGGGCCAGGAAGTTGAAACTCGGTGGAATCCACCGCAGCTCCGCAAGGACTCTGCTTCTGTAGACTCCACTTCTGGGGGCAGGGCATAGCTGTACAAAAGGCAGCAGAAACTTCTGCAGACTTAAACATCCCTGTCTGACAGCTCTGAAGAACACCAGCACAGTGTTTGAGCTCGGAGGACAGACAGACTGTCTCTTCCAGTGGGTCCCTGACCCCCATGTAGCCTAACTGGGAGACACCTCCTGGTAGGGGCCAACTGACACTTCATATAGGTGGGTGCCCCTCTGGGACAAAGCTTCCAAAGGAAGAATCAGGCAGCAATATTTGCTGTTCTGCAATATTTGCTGTTCTGCAGACTCTGCTGGTGATACTCAAGCAAACAGGGTCTGGAGTGGACCTCCAGCAAACTCCAACAGACCTGCAGCTGAGGGACCTGACTGTTAGAAGGAAAACTAACAAACAGAAAGGAAGCAGAAGGCAATAAATAACTAAGATCAGAGCAGAACTGAAGGAGATAGAAACACAAAAATCGCTTCAAAAAATCAATGAATCCAGGAGCTGGTTTTTTGAAAAGATCAACAAAATAGGTAGACTACTAGCAAGACTAATAAAGAAGAAAAGAGAGAAGAATCAAATAGACAGAAAAAAAAAATGATAAAAGGGATGTCACCACCAATTCCACAGAAATACAAACTACCATCAGAGAATACTATAAACACCTATACACAAATAAACTAGAAACTAGAAAATCTAGAAGAAATGGATAAATTCCTGGATGCATACACCCTCCCAAGGCTAAACCAGGAAGAAGTTGAATCTCTGAATAACAGAGATAACCAATAACAGGCTCTGAATTGAGGCAATAATTAATAGCCTACCAACCAAAAAAAGTCAAGGATGAGACGGATTCACAGTCAAATTCTACCAGAGGTACAAAGAGGAGCTGGTACCATTCCTTCTGAAACTATTCCAATCAATAGAAAAAGAGGGAATCCTCCCCAACTCATTTTATGAGGCCAGCATCATCCTGATACAAAGCCTGGCAGAGACAAAGCAAAAAATGAGAATTTTAGACCAATATCCCTGATGAACATCAATGCAAAAATCCTCAATAAAATACTGGCAAACCAAGTCCATCAGCACATCAAAAAACCCTATCCACCATAATCAACTCGGCTTCATCCCTGGGATGCAAGGCTGGTTCGACATATGCAAATCAATAAACACAATCCATCACGTAAACAGAACCAACAACAAAAACCACATGATTATCTCAATAGATGCAGATAAGGCCTCCGACAAAATTCAAGAGCCCCCTTCACACTAAAAACTCTCAAAAAACTAGGTATTGATGGAACATATCTCAAAATAATAAGA
Source organism: Papio anubis (assembly GCF_008728515.1). NCBI lineage: Eukaryota > Metazoa > Chordata > Mammalia > Primates > Cercopithecidae > Papio > Papio anubis. Next base: position 180,267,649 of record NC_044977.1, on the reverse strand, counting down.
GCTGTTTACAACAAACCCACAGCCAATATCATACTGCATGGGCAAAAGCTGGAAGCATTCCTCTTGAAAACTGGCACAAGACAGGGATGCCCTCTCTCACCACTCCTATTCAATGTAGTATTGGAAGTTCTGGCCAGGACAATCAGGCAACAGAAAGAAAGAAAGGGTTTTCAATTAGGAAAGCAGGAAGTCAAATTGTCCCTGTTTGCAGATGACATGATTGTATATTTAGAAAACCCCATCATCTCAGTCCCAAATCTCCTTAAGCTGATAAGCCACATCAGCAAAGTCTCAGGATACAAAACCAATGTGCAAAAATCACAAGCATTCCTATACACCAATAACAGACAGAGAGCCAAATCATGAGTGAACTCCCATTCACAATTGCTACAAAGAGATTCAATACCTAGGAATCCAACTTACAAGGGATGTGAAAACCACTTCAAGGAGAACTACAGACTACTGCTCAATGAAATAAAAGAGGACACAAACAAATGGAAGAACATTCTATGCTCATGGATAGGAAGAATCAATATCATGAAAATGACCATACTGCCCAAGGTAATTTATAGATTCAATGCCATCCCCATCAAGTTACCAATGACTTTCTTCAGAGAATTGGAAAAAACTACTTTAAAGTCCATATGGAAGGAACCAAAAAAGAGCCCGCATTGCCAAGACAATCCTAAGCAAAAACAATAAAAGTGTAGGCATCATGCTACCTGACTTCAAACTATACTACAAGGCTACAGTAACCAAAACAGCATAGTACTGGTACCAAAACAGAGATATAGACCAATGGAATAGAACAGAGCCCTCAGAAATAATACCACACACCTACAACCATCTGATCATTGACAAATCCAACAAAAAACAAGAAATGGGGAAAGGATTCCCTATTTAATAAATGATCCTGGGAAAACTGGCTAGCCATATTTCTGAATAAGCCATAAGCTGAAACTGGATCCCTTCCTTACACCTTATACAAAAATTAATTCAAGATGGATTAAAGACTTCAATGTTAGACCTAAAACCATAAAAACACTAGAATAAATCCTAGGCAATACCACTCAGGACATAGGCATGGGCAAGGACTTCTTGACTAAAACACCAAAAGCAATGGCAACAAAAGCCAAAAATGACAAATGGGATCTAATTAAACTAAAGAGCTTCTGCACAGCAAAACAAACTACCATCAGAGTGAACAGGCAACCTACAGAATGGGAGAAAATTTTTGCAATCTACCCATCTGACAAAGCGCTAATATCCAGAATCTACAAAGAACTTAAACAAATTTACCAAGAAAAAAACAACCCCATCAAAAAGTGGGCAAAGGATATGAACAGACACTTCTCAAAAGAAGCCAACAGACACATGAAAAAATGCTCATCATCACTGGCCATCAGAGAAATGCAAATCAAAACCACAATGAGATACCATCTCACACCAGTTAGAATGGCGATCTTTAAAAAGTCAGGAAACAACAGATGCTGGAGAAGATGTGGAGAAATAGGAACACTTTGACACTGTTGGTGGGAGTGTAAATTAGTTCAACCATTGTGGAAGACAGTATGGCGATTCCTCAAAGATCTAGAACTAGAAATACCATTTGACCCAGCCATCCCATTACTGGGTGTATACCCAAAGGATTATAAATCATGTTGCTATGAAGACACATGTACACATATGTTTATTGTGACACTATTCACAATAGCAAAGACTTGGAACCAAGCCAAATGTCCATCAATGATAGACTGGATTAAGAAAATGTGGCACATATACACCATGGAATACTCTGCAGCCATAAAAAAGGATGAGTTCATGTCCTTTGCAGGGACATGGATGCAGCTGGAAACCATCATTCTGAGTAAACTATCACAAGGACAGAAAACCAAACACCGCATGTTCTCACTCACAGGTGGGAATTCAACAATGAGAATACCTGGACACAGGGTGGGGAACATCACACCCCAGGACCTGTTGGCAGTTGGGGGGCAGGGGGAGGGATAGCATTAGGAGAAATACCTAATGTAAATGATGAGCTAATGGTTGCAGCAGACCAACATGGCGCAGGTATACATACGTAACAAACCTGCACATGTACCCTAGAACTTAAAGTGTAATAAAAATAAATAAATAAATAAACAAACTCTCCTATCAAAGGGCACATAGTGGCTGAATGGATTAAAAAAACGAGACCCAGTGATGTGTTGCCTATAAGAAACACACTTCACCTGTAAAGACACACATAGAGCTAAAATGAAGGGATGGAAAGAGATATTCCATACAAATGAAAACCAAAAAAGAGCAGGAATACCTATACTTATACCAGATAAAATAGATTTCAAGATCAAAAAATATAAAAGGAGACAAAGAAGGTTTTCATATAATGAAAAGGGGTCAATTCAGCAATAGGATATAACAATTGTGAATATATATGTACCCAACACTGGAGCACCCAGATATGTAAAGCAAGTATTATTAGAGCTAAAGAAAGAGATAGATCCCAATACAGTAACAGCTGGAGATGTCAACACTCCACTTTCAGCATTGGACAGATCATCCAGATGGAAAATCAACAAAGAAACATCGGACTTAATCTGCACTATAGGTTAAATGGACCTAACAGATATTCACAGAACATTGCATCCAATGACTGCAGAATACACACTCTTCTCCTCAGCACATGCATCATTCTCAAGGCTGGATCACATGTTAGACCACAAAACAATCTTAAAACATTCAAACAATTGAAACAATACCAAGCATCTTCTCTGAGCCCAATAGAATAAAACTAGAAATCAATAACAAAAGGAATTTTAGAAACTATACAAACACATGGAAAATAAACAATATGCTCTTGAATGACCAGCGAGTCAGTGAAAAAATTAAGAAGAAAACTGAAAAATTTCATGAAACAAATCATAATGTAAACACAACATACTAAAACCTATGGGCTATAGCAAAAGTAGTATTAAAAAGGAATTTTATAGCTCTAAGTGCCTATACCAAAAAAATAAAAAATTTTCAAATACACAATCTAAGGTTGCGCATCTTGAAGAATTAGAAAAGTAACAGCAAACCAAACTCAAAATCAGTAGAAGAAAAGAAATAATAAAGATTAGAGCAAAAATTAACAAAATTGAAAACAATACAAAAGATCAACAAAATGAAATTTTTTTTGACAAGATAAATAAAGCTGACAAACCATCAGCCAACTCATGAAGGAAAAAAGGAAGAAGACCCAAATAAAATCAGAGGTGAAAAAGGAAACATTAGAGGAAATATCACAGAAATTCAAAGATTCATTAGAGGTTACCAAAAGTAACTAAATGTATGAGCCACTAACTTGGAAAACCCAGATGAAATGGATAAACTCCTAGACACATACAACCTACTAAGACTGAACCACGAAGAAATCCAAGACCTGAACAGACCAATAACAAGTAATAATTGAAGACATAACAAAAAGTCTCCCAGCAAAGAAAACCTTAGGCCCTGATGGTTTCACTGCTGCATTTTACCAAACATTTAAAGAACTAAGAAGGGTAATGGGTAGGGGAGTGTGGATGGTTAAAGGGTTCAAAAATATAGTTAGATAGAAAGAATAATATCTAGTATTTGATAGCACAACAGAGTGACTACAGTCAACAATAGTTTATTGTACATTTAAAAATAACTAAAAGAGTATGATTGCATTTGTTTGTAACACAAAGGATAAGCTCAAAGTGATGAATACCTCATTTACCCTGATATTATTATTATGCATTGTATGCCTGTATTAAAATATCTCCAACACCCCATAAATACACACACCTACTATGTACTCACACAAAAAATAAAAATTTAAGAATAAATAAATAAGAAAATAAAGCAAAATAAAAAAGAGCGTGGTCTCAGTGGGAGTCAGCTTTGCTATCTCCCATGGGGAGCTTGAATATGAGTTGCTCCACAGAATTCCCTTCCCTCAAAGTGCTGGCTTTTGTTCCCCCATGTAAGTCAACTATTAGCTATGTACTCTCCCTCATAGAGTACTTCTCTGGAATTTATAAGTCTTTAGCAACCAACACACACAACAGCTGAGGACTGGCTTCATCAGCCTCCTCAAGAGAATCTGAGCAAGGAACCACAGCATCCACCAAACAGGCTGGATGGAATTAAAAGGAAAGAAATAAGGAAGAGGAAAAAAAAAAAGGCATGATGTCTAAAAACAAAGAGCGTCAAAAAAGAAAGAAAAACATGGAAGAAATGTGAGAGGAAAACAAGAAAATATAAGGCAGTTTTTATTTCCAAGGGCTAACAGAAGATATCCTTAAAGACAACATACAAAATACATTTAGATGTGAAAGAAACAAAATTCAGATGAATGAGAAAGGAATAGTTAGGTTAAGCTTCTTGGTGAAAGGGATGGTTTAGTCACCATGCTTTACAACAACCCTACTGGGCACTGCACTGTGGCAAAATCTGGTATGTTCAAGGCAGCAAGAATTACCTTCCTCCAAAACAATGGCTACTTTTCTCAGAATGGGGAGTGAGGGGTAGAGTAACAGTCCTGACCAACCCATTAAGCCACCTCTCCTAAAAACTCTGGTTAAGAGCCAGCAAGATGAGATGAACAACCCCCAAAACACCCGAGATCACGGACTTGAGACCAGCCTGACCAACATGGTGAAACCCCATCCCTACTAAAAATACAAAAACCAGTCGGGCGTGGTGGCACATGCCTGTAACCCCAGCTACTCAGGAGGCTGAGGCAGGAGAATCACTTGAACTGGGAGGTGAAGGTTGCAGTGAGCTGAGATCACACCACTGCCCTCCAGCCTGGGCGGCAAAACAAGACTCTGTCACAAAAAAAAAAAAAAAAAAAAAGAATTGAGACTTCTTTTTCCCAACCAAGAAAAAAAAAAAAAGAAACCACCTTCTAGAAATGAGAAACACTGATACTGGGTACATTTATTCTGTCCTGGCCAAGCCTTGGAGTTGTCCAAGGAGAAACTTTGTCAAGAGTTAGACTATGCAGATCTAACGATCAGAAGATATGTGTAGAGTAGATTTGTAAGGGTGAGAGTTGCCTCCATATAGCTGGTCTGAAGATTTGGAAAATCACTTGATAATTATGTATAGAGTAAGGAGAAAAGGCCCAGGAGCACTTTGTGTCCCAGAAGCCAAGGTAAAAATGTTTCATGGATAATGAAAGGGTTCACTGTGTTGATTTCTGCTGTGTCTTGTAAGATGAGCACAGAAAATGCCGCTGGACTTAGTGATGCAGAGGTCACTGAGGATCCTAGCAAGAGCTAGATATGATGAGGACAGAGGCCAGACTGCAGTGTGTTGAGAAGTATAGAAGGGAGGTGAAAAATGGAGACAACAAGCACACAAAATGCTCTGCAAAGTTTGTATGTGGAGGAGAAAAGAGAAACAGGGCTATATTTGAAGAGGGACATGTGTTCAAAAAAATGGGGAGAGAGTTTTCTATTTTAATTTTCAAACAGGAGAAATTTGAGTGTTTTAAATACTAATAAGAAGGATTCCTGAAGAGGGAGAATTTTAAGATTCAGAAGAGGGAAGGAATAAAAGATAGTATATGATTCAAGAGACAAAGGGAAAGGGAGTCAAAATACTGTCCTTAAACAAATCTTGATCTTGGGATATCTGTCTGGGCTGGAACTGTGAATGCAGAATGGATTCCAAGCATGGAATCCTGGCTTCTATGACACAAAGTGCTCCTGGGCCTTTTCTCCTCACTCTATACATAATTACCAAGTGATTTTGCAAATCTTCAGATGAGCTATATGGAGGTAACTCTCACACTTACAAATCTCTACACATATCTTCTGATCCTCAGATCTGCATCGTCTAACTCTTAACAAAGTTTCTCCTTGGATAACTCCAAGGCTTGGATTCCAGGCATGGAATACAGGTTGGATTACAGGTGTGTGGTGGCTCACACTTGTAATCGCAGCACTGCGGGAGGCCAAGGCGGGCAGATAATGAGGCCAGGAGTTCGAGACTCAGCCTGGCTAACATGGCAAAACCCCATGTCTACTAAAAATACAAAAATTGGCCGGGAGTGGTGGTGGGTGCCTGTAACCCCAGCTACTCAGGAGGCTGAGGCAGGAGAATCACTGGAACCCTGGAGGCAGAGGTTGCAGTGAGCAGAGATCCCACCACTGCACCCCAGCCTGGGTGACAAGAGCAAGACTCCATCCTCAAAAAAAAAAAGAATGGATCCTAAAAGTTATGACTTTTATAGAGAGTGGCTTCACCCATGGGAGCATGGAAAGAGAGAAGAGAATAGAAGCAACAGCCAAACAGTGGGAGGTGTCAATGCTTAAGCAGAGAGGAAGGGAGCCAACTGGGAGACTGAAAAACAGTTCCCAAAGGGATCATAAGAGAGTGAAGCTCTGGTATCATGCAACCCCTCCTCACCTCATGTCTGATTCACCAAAAATCGCCTCCTGGTTGGTTCCCTAACTGTTTAATCCATAATCCAGTGTCCTCCAGTCTACCACCAACACAGGGAGGCAGAGGATTCCAGAGCAGTTAACACAGAACAGACTCTTGATGGGTGAAAGTAATAACTTGAGTTTCCAATGACCTCCACATTGACTTGCTTTGTAAACTTGGGCAAGCCTTTTTTCTTTCAATTTCAGCTCTCCCATGTGTAAAATAAGGACAGCATTTTCTTTAACAACCTCATAGGGTTGTCCTAAGAATTACACGAGTTACTGACTGTGAGAGCATTCTAAAGACTTGTAAATCACAATACAGGTGTGAGGAATTATTATTCATCTTGAATCACTATTTGCTTCCTAGTTCCTCCTTCCTCAAATAGTTCCACTGGCCCTGTTTCCTGGCAGCCAGCAAGGTAATAGATCGTGCTGTCAGCACCCAAACACCACTGCCCGTTCCTTCTCAGGTCGTTCCAAATCTGAGTCACAGTTAAGCAAATGTAATGCACTTTGCAGGTAGAGTTGGCAAGATGAGCTCCATTTGCTTTTCGGCCCAGTCCTTTAATTGCACTTCAAAGTAAACAGCGCACTATGGGGGGAAGATTAGAATAAAATTTGGAAAAAGAAAGAAAAAAGGAAACTGAAATGGTTCCGGGGAAAAAGGTACATTACACAAACTTAAAATAATTGGGAATATATATGATTTCTTAAGGGCATTAAGAACTTGAGCCTGCTTGCCAGAGAGCTCCATCACATCCTACACTCCTGTACCGGGATTTCATGGCCCTCTATGATGCAATCCCAACGCTAGCTGCCATCGCTTTCACGCAAATCACTTAAGTCTCCCATTTGCCCACCACATGCTTATTCCTGCCTTTACACCATCCTTTATGAGATGCTTTCCAAGTGTAGACTCTCAATTGAGATGCCCAGCTCAAGCCTCCTTTTATTCAGGAAGCCTGACCTCCTTTTCTGAAGTTCTCCAGAATTTGGGGTCCAAACAACAGTTTAACTATAGTGTCTCCCTGACTCTGCCATTATTTCAAGTGAACTGGCCTTCTCTCTCCAATGAATATCATTAACATTAAACAAATGATATGTTCTGGATGCTCTATACTCATTATCTTATTCAAGGTGCACACTCTCCCCAGTGCACATATGAGAAAATTGAGTTTCACATAGGTAAATTATTTGCCCAAAGTTGGCAGGTATTGAGCCCTACGGGTTATGACTGTAAAGTTCAGCCTCATATTTCTTATTTATTTTCCTTGTAGTTCCTACCACAGTGCCAGTTACAGAGGAGACATTTGGGTATCTGGAAAACAGAATGCCAATGCAAAAAATGCTGCTGAAAGGAGACAGGAAGACCCTAAAGACCAATATTCTATTTCAAAACTCCCTCTAGGACAGAGCTTATCACCATATTCCTGTCCCTAGCACAATAATCCTAAACTGGATTCTCGAATAGTTTGGAGGGGAAATGATGATTTTCTTTTCTATTCACCATTAGACAATATTTAATTTGCCAATATTAATATATCTAATGTTAATTTTTAATCAGAGCAGACTGTGATTTTCACAACATTTTAAACAGAACAATACTTTCTGCATCTTAGCACTTTAGCCTACCAGAGTGTTATTTGTGTTACTGGGAACTAATATATGCAGGTTCAACACAATTAGCCATCACCATGGTAATTTTATGCCTTTTGTTTTCAGTTTTTGTTGCATATGCTCATCAAAGAGATTGAAGCTTTACTCATGAAATAAAATTCATTACCTGCCTTTGGATTTAAGTGCATCACATTTAAAGAAATGTTTTCAAATCCTGATGGCATTCCATTTCTGTCTTACTTCTCAGGAATAAATAAAACATGCTGTCTAGAACCAAGCAAGCAGCTTCCGCTTCCCCTTCCTTGAACTGGGACTAGCAGATTCTCTTGCAAAACAGTCAGGGCTTTCAATGGAAACATAGACCCCTGCGAGCTGGCAGATCCTTCAAACCCTTCAGGGTACCTTCTATTGGCTTGAATGACTTCAATTGCCAGCTCGCAGGGCTGAGTCTTGCTTTCCACATCAAGCACAAGGCTAGGTACACAACTATGGTAGACTGTCTGCAAAAAGGGCAGCCAGCAATCTGCCCATCCCAGTACATGCATGCCACTCATTCCATCAAGAGGTGGAGTCTGTTTCCCCAACTTTGATTCCAGGCTGGCCCTATAACTTGTTCCAAACAATAGCATATGGGCTAAAATAATGTGGATTTTTGGTTTGCTGGTTTGCTTGTTTTGTTTAGAGACAGGTGTTGCTCCATCACCCAGGCTAGAGTGCAGTGGTATGATCATAGCTCACTGCAGCCTTGAACTTTTGGGCTCAAGGGATTCTTCTGCCTCAGCTTCCTGAGTAGCAAGGACTACAGGTGTGCGCTACCACACCAAGCTAACATTTTCTATGTAGAGACAGGGTCTTGCTATGTTGCCCAAGCTTGTCCCAAACTCCTGGCCTCAAGTAATCCTCCTGCCTCAGCCTCCCAAAGTGCTGGAATTACAGGTAGGAGTCACTGCACCGAGCTGGCAGAAGTAATATTGTACAAATTCTGTAATCTAAGCCTTTGAGACCTGACAGTTTCCATTTTCACACTTTTAGGATCCAGCAGCTGTGTAAAAAAAAAAAAACAATGAGGAACCATCTGGATACAGTAAGCCCTAGCCAGCTGCCAGCAATTCTAGACACCTACAAACTCTCTCTTTTCCTGGCTTTGATGAAGCAAGGTGATAAATTAAAGAGGACTGCATGACAAGAAACTGAGGGCAGCCTCTGGCCAACTGCCAACAAGAAACTGAGGCTCTCAGTGTAACAGCTCACAAGACTCTGAACCCTGCCATCAGTCATACAAGTGAGCTTGGAAACCGACTTTTCCAGTTGAGCTTTCAGATTAGGACCCAGTCCTGGCTGGTCCTTTGATTATAGTCTCATGGGAGACCATGAAACAAAGGACTCAGTTAAAGCAGGCCCAAATTTGTGCCCCACAGAATCTGTAAGATAAGAAATATGTGCTCTTTTATGTCACTAAGCAATAAATAATTAATGCAAGTATATTGGAGTTTGGGGGGTTCTTGCTTAGATATCAGTAAAATACAACTTTAGATCCTATTCTGTTATTGTGTGTATAACTTTCTTGAGAAAGCAGTGGACATAAGAGATGATGAAAAAGGAAAGATTTGGCCATCTGTGGATTCTAATATTTTCAAAACCACATCCTAATCTATATTAAATATTATCCACATTTTAGAGTTGAGAAAACAGAGGATCAGAGAAGTTGTTATTTACTCAAGTTTCTCACTTCTACCAGTCTTCTAAGTCCAAATACAGTGCTCCATCCACTCTAACATGGCTGTCAGAATCATATCATTGCTTCAGAATCATTAAGCACAGGCTCTGATTTCAATAATCAAAGCATAAGCAGTCCGAGAGCAGGGCCTATGTCACAGATGTTTTTGTTCTCCAAGGCAGCAGAGGGGTGGTGCTGGATGGTGCTAAGGCAGAGGCTGCATCGCCTTCCTAGCACTCCCACAGTCTCCATCTTCCAGACAAACTTCTCCAAGGCCACCTAGCAACATCAATTACAGGAGTACTTCAATCACTATCCAAATAAAGCAGCTCAAATTGAGAGTGTTTTCTGAATATAAAATGATCCAGCTATTTAACATAGATTATTTTATGATATTAATAAAATTGAGTGTTCTGAGAAATGCCTTTTAAGTGAACCCAGTCTAAGTCCAAGGTTGTAGAAAGCTTTTAGTTTAAATGAAAATCCACTGGAAATGTAAAACATATCAGCATTGAGTATTGAAGTGATGTCCAGCAGAATGTGCAGGACCCAGAGCCTAGTACCCCTTGTCCATTCATCACTGTGGTCCATTTTGTCCAGTAGAGCTAGATAAACTTCAAAGGCTTCTAGGGGGAGGTTAGGGGAAGCAGGATGGGAAGCACTAAAAAAATGAAAGATAACAACAGCTTGCCTGCAACTAAATTCAAGAAAGGCTACAAGGTAAAAAGAGAAAGAACTGGAATTTCTTTTTTAAGTACGTTTGAAACTCAGCAATCTGTGATTAGCTATGTGACTTTGAGCAAGTCACTCTCCCTCTCCGAATTTAGTTAGGTGAGATGATAGTACTTACCTCACAAAGCTCTTGTGAAAAGCAAGCAAAAAATAGTGGCCAACCATGCTCTGTGAGCTGTGAGATGCTATACATATGTGAGGTATTGTTATCACCCAGAGCAGCAGCTGTTGCTATAGCAGTAGTGATCAAAATAGCAGTGATAAAACAAGGTAATGCTCCTTAGTGGAACATTTTAGATTTTGCCCACAGTAATGAATGCTCTCTGATTTAACACTGCTTCCTAAGTATCAGACATGAGGATGCATCGAGATCCAATCAGGGACAGAAATCGCACCAGTTACTTAGACAGAGAAAAACTACTATAAAGAATTGCTATCTTGATATAATAGTATTAACTTGGTAACTGAGGTAGCAACTGCAGGAAGCATCTACCACTCTAAGGTGAACAACATTCCTAACTCGCCTAGGGCTGAAGAGGTTGCCAGGATACTGGACTTTCAGTTCTCTAAAACCTAAAAAGTTCCAGGAAAACCAGATGAGTTGGTCACCCTATTCAATCCCTAGAGTTGGCAGAACACTGGGAAGACACTGGAATTGTTAAAACTTCAGAAGTTTGGAGAAGGAGGCCCTCAGAGATGGGACCCAGACCTGCGGAGCAGGTGGCAGCTGGCTGGTGTTGGTGTCTCCATGGAGTTTCCCCAGTGAGGTCGGTTCTGTGAATGCTGGAAAAGCTACCAAGTGTATTCAGCCGCTGCTATGGGAATGAGCTGGCTCTGCTGGGGTGAGAAAGCATTGCCAGGGTACTGCACAGAACAGTGAGGAAACAGGAAAAACCAAATTCCTTCACCCTCTTCCGCCCCCTACTGGCAAAGTTTAACAAGGAACCAGTGGGCAAGGCAGAAATGTGATTTGAAGAGACCCAGCCCTAGCATCACGGAACAGAGTTCAGGATGTTGGGTTTGGAGCCGAGAGATAATAGCTTTATAACCGGCACAGTTAGCAAACATATGCAGGGAAGAATATATTTATGGTAAAGATTTAATCAAAGAACTTGCCCTTTAAGAAATTTTTCCCAAGTTCCTGAATTCGGTCTACCTAGGAAGTCAGAAAGAAGGCAATTCATGCAAAATGCTCTTCTCTCAGCTCCTGCCCTCTGACCCAAATGACAGTCGGGTCATTTCTCTCCCCTCCCACCATTGTGGCACCCACCAAGGAATAATCTAGGGTGCTAGCAGTCACAGCAGCAGCCCTGACTCTCGGTCATGTGTCCTGGCCTTCTTCCGAGGAGCCATGTAGCCTGCTTTGCAAACTTTCAGACAGCTGAGCTGAGAGGAGCATTAGGCAGCTTTAAAAATTGATGTAGTTCATTATTCTTTCATGAGCCAATGCAAATCCAACAGCACAAGGCCAAAGGCATGCACGTGGGAGCGGCTATAACACTCTGCCCCTTCCTTGCAGATTTGACCCCCTAAAAGAGGACAAAGAGAGGGCCCAACAAATACTAGACACCACTCACCATCAGAGGAGGCACCACTAGACAACAGTAACAAATGCGTGCCCCATTCTTCTCGCTCAGGACAGACAGCAGCAGCCCCCTCATCCTCCTCACCCTGCACCACCCCTACATACACCCCTACCTTTGGTCCAGCAATGGGAGATGAGACAAATAGTCCATAGGTGCGACTCCCATCTCCATCTCTGCTGCCTTGACAGGTAGAAAACCTTGTTCCAGGGGTTTCTGTTCACATCTTTCCCAATTCCCACATTATTTGGCCTTATTTTCTCCTTTCTCTGTTTCTGCCCTCTATTCTTTCCTTTTTCCATCTCTTCTATTTTCCTTACTATTTGCTTCATCTCTTTGTCTGTCCATCTTTCCCTTGCTCCCAGGTCCATCTTCCCTCATTCTGTTTCTCTTTTTTCTTTATGTTTGTAGATATATCTGTTTATGTGTGCGTGAATGTGTGTGTGTGTGTTTGCGTCCCTGACAGCTTTCTGTCTCCTATGTCCTCTATGCCTCTCCTTGGTCACCACTTCCAGCTCCAACTTTTCTGGGTAGAAGAAGAGCAAAGTGTTTCTGTGCTCTGGGGAGGGGAGTACTCAACTTTGTCCCCTTTCTGCCTCTGCCAGTGCAAAGAGGGAGCTGGGGCAAAGATTAGCTCAATTCAAGATACAAATATTGAGTCCAAACCATGTGCTAAACAATGAACCACAGATGCATGGTTCAGCTCAATGCTTGTTTATTAAGATCTGAGTCCACTGTCTATCTGGTGGAGCCCACTCCATTCCCTGGCCTACCAGGGCACAGGTGTCAGCAGATGTCAGGAAAGTTCACACAGCTTCTAATGAACATGAGGAAGAAAATCCAAAAGGGAAACCCACACAGCCCAAAATATTCAAGCAAACACATAAAACACTGTCCACCGAACCTTCCCTTATAGCTAAAATAGAGCAACACTAATTTATTGATTTGTCTCCCCAGTTTCTCTGCTCCATTTCTACGGAAGTGGTAATAAACAAAAGAGGGCTAGGAAAGGGGAAAGCAGGGAAAACAGTAGGTGTCAGATGAGATAAGTGTGCAGAAATCACCCCCTAAAGGAAACTCCCCAGGGAGCACAGCTAGTTTATCTTCCACCCTCTTTTGATGTTCTACCAAATGGCTCTTCATGCTTTCACCAGCATTTGAAGAAGACTTGCTTTTGAGAAAGGAAGGAATCAGCATCTGTGGACAGCTTAGATGTTGTCCCTAAAAAGTGTCAACTCTGCAAAGCAGGTGTTATTATTCTTGTTTTACAGATGAGGAAACAGCCTCAGAAAGGTTCAAGAACTTATCTGAGGCCACTCAACTTGTCAGGAGCAATCAGAATTCAAATTCAGATCTGACTGACTCAGTTATTCAATTCTTTTTTTACCTATAGGTAATTTACAGGAATAAATTGGATTTGCTGTGGGTTTGGGACATTCTTCACTATCTTTCTGACCCTCGGTTTAAAATTACTTGTGTAAACCAACTCATTGTTTAGTGGACATTTACAACTTTTAAAAAGTCTTTTGCTTTTAAAAGTAAATTTTGTGAAGTACATCAAGAGGCATTCCTCACTTTATAAGGACAAAAAATCAGGTAGAGGTGTTTATTTAGATACATAGCTGTATCTCCTAGTGTCCTCCAAGAACAAGAATCCTCTAGAAATTCGTTCTAAATCCTTCATTCTTCTCCTGGTAGTATTTTAGGAGAAGTGTGGTCTTTGAAGTCAGACTTGGTTAAGATCCTGGCTCTACTGCTTAATAACTATGTGAGACATTGTACAAGTCACTTGCCCACTCTGAGCCTCATCATCCTTGTGTGTAAATGTAGTGCCTCATACGGTTTGTTATGAGGATTAAATAAAACGGCATCTTTATGGTGCCTGGAACATACATGAAAATCCTTAATCCCTTCCTGTTTTCTCCCTTCCACATTTCCTGGGAAAATGTCACCACTTCCATGAGCCTGCAACCCCAAAACAAGGATGACATATCTCTTGATTTGTTTTTCCATGAATTTGAGCTCCCTCTTCACTCAATCCTGCTTTACTCTGTGCCTAAATGTGTTTAAGGTGCATTCCCTTAAGTTCTATTTGAATTACATAATCTTGGGTAGCAGAAAATAAAAGCATATGTCAGCCTTGTGTAAGGGGATTCCCCCTTGCAGAAATTGTGTGCATCGCCAAGGGACACACAAAAGTATAAGGTTCAGGAAATAAGCATGCTTGGCTTAAGATAGAAAATGAATCATATAATTCTGCATCAGACAGTGAAGTTTAATTTGGGAATTGACTAAAACCTGCTTGACTAAGCCATATAAAGAAGTTGAGTCACTGAGATGCAACAATACTGAAATTAAGTCAATTAATAACCTTATAGCGGCATTGAGATGTTCAAGTGAAAGGAACAGTTGCACATCTTTCACTTTAAATCAAAAACTAGAGATGATTAAGCTTAGGAGGAAGGCACATCAAAAACTAAGATAGGCCAAAAGTGAGGGCTTTTATACCAAACAGACAAGTTGTGAATGGAAAGGAAAAGTTCTTGAAGAAAATTAAAATTGTTACTCCGGTGAACACATGAATGAAAAGAAAGTAAAACAGACTTATTATTGATAGAAAGTTTTAGTAGTCTGGCTATGTCAAATTAGCCACAACATTCCTTTAAGCTAAATCCTAATCCACAGCATGGCCCTAACTCTATTCAATTCTATGAAGGCTGAGAGAGGAGAGGAAACTGCAGAAGAAACCTTTGAAGCTAGAAGAGGTTGGTTCATGAGGCTTAAGGAAAGAAGCCATCTCCATAACATAAAAGTGCAAGATGAAGCAGCAAGTGCCGATGTGAAAGCTGCAGCCAGTGATCCAGAAGATCTAGCTAAGATAATTCATACAGGCACTACACTGAACAACAGATTTTCAATGTAGATGGAACAGTTTTCTATTGGAAGATGTCATCTAGTACTTTCATAGCTAGAGAGGAAATGTCAATACCTGGCTTCAAAGTTTCAAAGGCTAAGCTTACCCTCTTGTTAGGGGTTAATGAAGCTGGTGACTTTAAGTTGGAGCCAATGTTCATTTACCATTTTGAAAATCCTAGGGCCCTTAAGGTTATGCTAAATCTACTCTTTCTGTGCTCTATGAATGGAACAAGAAAGCCTGGATGACAACACATCTGTTTACAGCAGGGTTTACTGAAGATTTTAAGCCCACTGTTGAGACTTACTGCTTAGGAAAAAAAACAAAAAACAAAAAAGATTCCTTTCAAAATATTACTGCTCATTGACAATGCACCTACTCACTCAAGAGCTCTGATGAAGATATACAAGAAGATTAATATTGCTTTCATGCCTGCTAACACAACATCTGTTCTGCAGTCCATAAACCAAACAGTAATTTCAAATTTCAAGTCTTATTATTTAAGAAATCTATTTTGTGAGGCTATCACTGCTGTAGTGATTCCTCTGATGGATCTGGGCAAAGTAAATCAAAAACCTTCTGAAAAGCATTGATCATTCTAGGTGCCAATAAGAACATTCTTCATTAATTAGAAGAGGTCAAAATAACATCAACAGGAGTTTGGAAGAAGTTAATTCCAGCTTTCATGGATGACTTTGAGGGGTTCAAGACTTCAGTGAAGGAAGTAATTGTAGTTGTATTTGAATTAGCAAGAGAACTAGAATCAGAAATAGGCCCTAAGGATATGACCAAATTGCTGCAATATTATGATAAAACTTGAATGGATGAGATTTGCTTTTTATGGATGAACAAAGAAAATAGTTTGAGATAGAATCTTCTCCTGGTGAAGATGATGTGAACATTATTGAAATTACTACAAAACATTTAGAATATTACATAAACTTAGTTAATGCAGCAGAGGGGTTTGAGAAGATTGACTACAATTTTGAAAGAAGTTCTACGATGGATAAAATGCTATTAAACAGCATTGCACGCTACAGAAAAGCATTCTGAGAAAGAGTCAATCTATGTGGCAAACTTCATTGCTGTTCTGTTTTAAGAAATTAACACAGCCTCCGTAGTTTTCGACAAGCAGCACCCTGATCAGTCAGCAGCTACCAACATTGAGGCAAGACCCTCTGCCATCAAGATGATCATGATTTGCTGAAGGCTCAGATGATCATTAGCACTTTTCAGCAATAAAGTATTTTTTAATTAAGATATTTACATTGCTTTTTAGACATAATGCTATTGCACACTTTAAATAGACTACAATATAGTGTAAACATAACTTTTACATGCACTGGAAAGCCAAAAATTTTGTGTGACACACATTATTGCGATATTTGCTTTATTGCAATGGTCTGTAACTGAACCCACAATATCTCCAAAATACACCTGTATCTGAAAATAATGTCTTTCTTAGTTGTTTATTGCAATGTTCTACATATGTTATTAAGCAGAATTTGTTAATTATATTTTCTAATCTTTTAATTGTTAGTTTTTTGTCATCTTGTTCTATATTTACTATGTAACATGTGTTGTCCCCCCTTTATGACAATTGATTAGTCTCACTGATTAATATCTAGAATATATGTTTTAGAAACACTACAACTCAACAAGACACACAACTGCATTAAAAAATAAGTGAACTATTTCAATAAACATTTCTCCAAAGAAGATACACAAATGACCTGTAAGCACATAAAAAGGCATGATGACACTAATTATTTTAAAAATGCAAATCAAAACTACAATGAGATACTACTTCACACGAATTAGGATATCTATTGTTTAACAACAACAAAAAAAGTAGGCCAGGTGCGGTGGCTCACGCCTGTAATCCCAGCACTTTGGGAGGCCGAGGCAGGCAGATCACAAGGTCAGGAGATCGAGACCACGGTGAAACCCCATCTCTACTAAAAATACAAAAAATTAGCCAGGCATGGTGGTGGGCACCTGTAATCCCAGCTACTCGGGAGGCTGAGGCAGGAGAATGGCATGAACCTGGGAGGTGGAGCTTGCAGTGAGCCGAGACAGCACCACTGCACTCTAGCCTGGGTGAGAGAGAGAGACTCCATCTCAAAGAAAACAAAAAAAAAAAAGGTAGAAAAGAGTTAAGTATTGGTGATAATGTGAAGAAATTGGAACACTTGTGCCCTGCTGAGAATGTAAAATGGTAAAGCCACTGTGCAATACAGTATAGTGGTTCTCAAAAAAATTAAACATTATCATATGATCCAGAAATTCCACCCCTAAGTATATATTCAAAAGAAATGAAACCAGAGTCTTGAACAGATATTTGTATACCAATGTGCATAGCAGCATTATTCACAATACCCAAAAATGGAAACAACCCAAATGTTTATCAATGATTGAACAAATAAAATGTGTCATATACATACAATGCAATATAATTCAGCCTAAAAAAGAATAAAATTTTGATACATGCTACAATACAAATGAACCTTAAAAACGTTTTGCTAAGTGAAATAAGCCAGGCATGAAAGGAAAAATAGTATATGATTTCACTTAAATGAGTTTCCTAGAATATTTGATTCATAGAGACAGAAAGTAGAACAGTGGTTACTGGCTAGGCACAGTTTCTCATGCCCATAATCCCAATACTTTGGAAGGCTAAGGTAGGCAGATTGCTTGAGCCAACGAATTTAAGACCAGCCTGGACAACATGAAGAAACGCTGTCTGTACAAAAAAAAAAAAAAAATACAAAAAATTAGCCAGGCATGGTGGCACATGCCTGTAGCCCCAGCTACCTGGGAGGCTGAGGCAGAACAATCATTTGAGCCTGGGAAGGTCAAGGCTGCAGTGAGCCATGATTGCACCACACACTCCAGCCTGAGTAACAAAGTAAGACCTTGTCTGAAAAAAAAGAATAGTAGTTACCAGGGGTTGCATGCAGTAGGAAATGAGGAGTGGCCTTACGTCTCATGGGTACAGAGTTTCAGTTTGAGATGATGAAAAATTTCCAAATATGAATAGAGATGATGGTTGCACAACAACGTGAATGTTCTTAATGCCCTGAAGTGTACATTTGAAACAGTTAAAATGATAAGTTTTATGTTACATGCACTTTACAAGAATTAAAACAAAGTATAATTAAAAAAAAAAAAGTAGAGTCAAAGAAAATGAAGTTCTCAGTAAAGGCACATTGTCCTTGGATAACAATGTGGTGGGAATGCTGGTCTTGTTTCTGTGGAGCAGAAGGTTGTTTGCACTCTAAGAGGGCTCAGCCCCTGACAGGGTGGGACTACTGCTGGTTACATGCAACTTGAGGAAAAAAAAAAAAAAAAAGGCTTTGAGACCCCATTGAAACACACAACTTCCCCCTAAACTGGCCAAAAATGAGGAATCTGGCAGATTGCAGGCTATAAACCATCAGGTCACTACATTACCACCTTGCTAACTATACCACTTTCCCAAACCTTGGGAACTCCTAAATTGAGCCAAGTTTAGGAAATTAGGAAGAGTAGTGATTGGAAGTATTTCTACTGCTCTCTTTTTAGCCGCACTCCATAAATAAACAGGCTTTTTCCTATTCTCAGCTGAAGTCAGGTGGACCAGGCTGCTGATAGGAGCACATCTGAGACTGTGTGTAACTTATGCTAACCTCAAGGTTGTTCCTCATCCTCTCCTGCACCAACTAAGCCCCTGTCAGTGGGCACCTCTGACTGTATGTCATAGGCTGCCACGCCTATCTCTCAAAGTGCAAACAAAGAAATGGCTAGGAAAAGCCAACATCAGAGAACCAGAAAAATGCCACTTTGGGAACCAGGGAGACCTGAGTTCCAGTCTTATCCTTGGAACCTCCTGGCTTATAACCTTAGGCAAGTCACTTCACCTTACAGTGACCAACTGTCCCTATTTCCCAGGACAAAGGGAACTCCCAGAATGCAGAAAAGTCCTAGGAAAACCAGATTGCACTCATCAGCCTGCTGAATTTCTCTCAGTTTGCATTTGTCATCTGTAAACATGTAACAAGACTTAACATGCATGGGGCTTGTGAAGACTAGAGGCCTTTTCTGTGCCAGAAACACTCTGTAAATCCTAATTACTCTATCCTAGAGGCTCTTCTTCTTTTTTTTTTTTTTTTTGTTTTTGTTTTTGTTTTAATCAATTACGATAGAAAGGAAAATAAGAAAGGAAAGCAAAAGAGATGGTGGAAGAAAGGAGGAATTATGGGGAAAAAAGAGGGCAGAGGCACAGCCACCACCACCGCCACACAGTCCATCATTGTTAGGCCCTTGGGAATCCTGCAGGAATGCGGCACGGGCATTACGAGGATTTGTGAGGCTCATGGCAGAGTGACAGAATGAAAATGGCTCCTTCTCTGGATACTCAGCTCAGAAATCACCAGAAGCGATGCTCAGGGCACTGTCTGTTCTGTGGCCTTTTCATCCTGCTCCCTAAATATTGACAGGCTTCCCACTCTCCAGTGCCTGCTCCAGAGAATTGGCAGGAAGGCGGGTACTGCATCCTGTTGGTTTTGCCAAACCTCCTAGAGCGGAGACCATTATAATGACACATCTAAGTCCAGGTGTCCTTGCAGATGACATCCACACAGCACGTTCTTGCTCCCTGCCCGTACCTGACAGGCATAAGTTTTTGCTATAACTGCTTAATCTCCAGGCACTGTCAAGTGGGGATTTCAGCTGCTTCCTTTTGAAAGAGACTTAATTGTTGCTGCTACCTGAGTGTCAAGTGCATCTCTCTGAGCTGAAGGGATATGGGGGAAACTGCACTTGTTCAAACATAAAACAGATTCCAGGCAAGTGAGGTGTCTCAACAGGGTCTCTGCAGTCGGAAAGACAGTTTTTATAATCACCTCCAAGGGATGAAGAGGGCCCCCAACTTGGGTTCTGGATGCCAGGAATTTCAAGGGAAATGCTAGCAGGGATCTATGGAAGATTACCAGACCAGAAGTCAAAAAACCCAAGTTCCAGCTCTGCCTCCATTTCCTACGTGGCTATGTAACCTTGAATGAGTCACTGAAATCTCTGCAAAGGCTTCTCATCTATAAAATTAAGATAAGGGAACAAATCCCTAACCTGTGTATGGTGCAGGCTTCTTGTGGGGAAGAAAGACTATTGAAACAGTTTATAGACACTAACATGGTTCTGAAAATATTAAGGTAGCCAAAAATTGGAAGCAATCTAGTCAGAGAAGAATACATGAGAAGGATGAATTGTAGTATATTCATATAATGAATATATACAGAAATTTTGAAAGAATTACTGTAACATATAACTACATGGATAAATTTTATAGACAAAATAATGAATCAAAGAAAGCCAGATAAAAACAATGACATATTTTATGATTCCATTTACATGAAGTTCAAGAACAAGAAAACTAATCTGTGGAGATAGAAATCAGAATACTGGTTATACAGGGTAGAGGTAAGAATGGACGGGGACAGGGCACAAGAGAATCTTCCGGGGTGTTGGAAATGTTCTATTTCTTGATCTAGGTAGTAGCTACATGGACATTTACATGTGTAAAAATATATAGTTGTATATTTAATATCTGGGCACTATGGCGTAATACCTCAATTTAAAAGAAAAGTATAATTTAAAGTAATACCATTTGTTTATTTTTGCTTTGTTTGTGTTTTTGAGGTCTTAATCATAAAATCCTTTCCCAGACCAATGTCCTGAAGCATTTCCCCTGTGTTTTCTTCTACCGGTGTTAGGTTCTTGGGTCTTACATTTAGGTCTGCGATTCATTTTGTGTTTATTTTTGTATAGGTTGAGAGGCAGGAATCTAGTTTCAGTCTTCTGCATATGGATATCCAGTTTTCCCAGCAACATTTGTTGGAGAGACTGTCCTTTTCCCCATGAGTGTTCTTGGCACCTTTGTCAAAAAATCAGTTGGCTGTAGATACATAAATTAATGTCTGACTTCTCTGTTCTGTTTCATTGGTTTATGTGTCTGTTTTTACGCTGGTACCATGCTGCTCTGGTTACTACAGCTTTGAGGTGCATTGTGAAGTCAGGTAGTATAATGCCTCCAGCTTTGTTCTTTTTGGTCAGGATTGCTTTGGCTCTTCAGGGTCGTTGTGGTTCCACACAAATTTTAGAATTTTTTTTCTATTTCTGTGAAGAATGTCATTGGTATTTTGACATGGATTGCACTGAATCTGTAGGTTGCTTTATGTCGTATGGTCATTTTAACAACATTAATTCTTCCAATCTATGAGCATGGGATGTCTTTACATTTGTTTGTATCCTCTTCCATTTATTTCACTTATGTTTTATAATTTTTCTTGTAGAGGTTTTACATATCCTTGGTTAAACTAACTTTTAGGTGTTTTTTGTTTTGTTTTGATTTTTGTTTGTTTGTTTTGCTTTTTGTAGCTATTGTAAATGGCATTGTCTTGCTGATTTCTTTTTCAGCTAATTCATTCCTTGGGTACAGATATATTATTGATTTTTGTATATTGATTTTGTATCTTGAAACTTCACTGAATTAGTTTATCAATTCTAAACTTTTTTTGGTCTTTACAATGGAATACTACTCAGCCATTAAAAAGAATGAAATTCTGTCATTCACGGCAACATGATTGGAACTGGAAGACATTATATTAAGTGAAATGAGCTAGGAACAGAAAGTTAAACACCACATGTTCTTACTCAAATGCAGCAGCTAAAAAAAGTTGATTTCATAGAAGTAAAAACTAGAACAAAGAACACTAGAGGCTGGGAAGAGTAGAAGAAACTCAGGGATATGACGAGATTTGCTAAGGGATACAAAACTACAGTTAGATAGGAGGAATCAATTCCAGTGTCCTATACCACTGTAGGATGACTACAGTTAACAATAATGTATTATACAGTCTCAAATAGCTAGGAAAAGGATACTGAATGTTTCCAACACAAAGAAATGATCCATGTTTGAAATGATGAATATGCTAATTACCCTGATCTGATCACTATACATTACATGTATCAAAACATCACTATGGGAAGTTCAAAGATGGCCGAATAGGAACAGCTCCAGTCTACAGCTCCCAGCGTGAGTGACACAGAAGACAGGTGATTTCTGCATTTCTGACTGAGGTACCGGGTTCATCTCACTGGGGCTTGTCAGACAGTGGGTGCAGCCCACGGAGCAGGGCAGGGCATCACCTCACCTGGGAATTGCAAGGGATCAGGGAATTCCTTTTCCTAGCCAAGGGGAGCCGTGACAGACGGTACCTGGAAAATCAGGACACTCCCATCCTAATAGTGAGCTTTTCCAATGGTCTTAGCAAATGGCACACCAGGAGATTATATCCCGCACCTGGCTCAGAGGGTCCCACGCCCACAGAGCTTCACTCACTGCTAGCATAGCAGTCTGAGATTGAACTGCAAGGTGGCAGTGAGGCTCAGGGAGGGGCATCTGCCATTGCTGAGGCTTGATCAGGCAAACAAAGTGGCCGGGAAGCTCAAACTGGGTGGAGTGCACTGCAGCTCAAGGAGGTCTGCCTGCCTCTGTAGACTCCACCTCTGGGGGCAAGGCATAGCTGAACAAAAGTCAGCAGAAACTTCTGCAGACTCAAACATCTCTGTCTGACAGCTTTGAAGAGAGTAGTGGTTCTCCCAGCATGGAGTTTGAGATCTGAGAACGGACAGACTGCCTCCTCAAGTGAGTCCCTGACCCCCAAGTAGCCTAACTGGGAGGCATCTCCCAGTAGGCACTGACTGACACCTTATACAGCCAGGTGCCCCTCTGAGATGAAGCTTCCAGAGGAAGAATCAGGCAACAACATTTGTCGTTCTGCAATATTTGCTGTTCTGCAGCCTCTGCTGGTGATACCCAGGTAAACAAGGTCTCAGTGGACCTCCAGCAAACTCCAACAGATCTGCAGCCGAGGGTCCTGACTGTTAGAAGGAAAACTAACAAACAGAAAGGACATCCACATCAAAATCCCATCTGTACATCACCATGATCAAAGACCAAAGGTAGATAAAATCACAAAGATGGGGAGAAACCAGAGCAGAAAAGCTGAAAATTCTAAAAATCAGAGTGCCTCTTCTGCTCCAAAGGAATGCAGCTCTTCATCAGCAATGGAACAAAGCTGGAGGGAGAGTGACTTTGATGAGTTGAGACAAGAAGGCTTCAATTGGTAATAACAAACTTCTCCGAGCTAAAGTAGGATGTTCGAACCCACTGCAAAGAAGCTAAAAACCTTGAAAAAAGATTAGACGAATGGCTAACTAGAATAAACGTGGAGAGAAGACCTTAAATGACCTGATGGAGCTGAAAACCAAGGCACAAGAACTATGTGACACATGCACAAGCTTCAGTAGCTGATTTGATCAAGTGAAAGAAAGGGTATCAGTGATTGAAGAGCAAATGAATGAAATGAAGTGAGAAGAGAAGTTTAGAGAAAAAAAAGAGTAAAAAGAAACAATCAAAGCCTCCAAGAAATATGGGACTATGTGAAAAGACCAAATGTACATCTGATTGGTATACCTGAAAGTGACAGAGAATGGAACCAAGTTTGAAAACACTCTTCAGGATATCATCCAGGAGAATTTCCCCAACCTAGCAGGGCAGGCCAACATTGAAATTCAGGAAATACAGAGAACTCCACAAAGATACTCCTCAAGAAGAGCAACTCCAAGGCACATAACTGTCAGATTCACTAAAGTTGAAATGAAGGAAAAAATGTTAAGGGCAGCCAGGGAGAAAGGTCGGGATACCCACAAAGGGAAGCCCATCAGACTAACAGTGGATCCCTCAGCAGAAACTCTGCAAGCCAGAAGAGACTGGGGGCCAATATTCAACATTCTTAAAGAAAATAATTTTCAACCCAAAATTTCATATCCAGCCAAACTAAGCTTCATAGTGAAGGAGAAATAAAATCCTTTACAGACAACCAAATGCTGAGAGATTTTTGTCACCACCAGGCCTGCCTTAACAAGAGCTCCTGAAGGAAGCACTAAACATGGAAAGGAACAACCGATACCAGCCAGTGCAAAACCATGCCAAATTATAAAGACCATCAATGCTAGGAAGAAACTGCATCAACTAAGGAGCAAAATAACCAGCTAACAACATAATGACAGGATCAAATTCACACATAACAATATTAACCTTAAATGTAAATGGGCTAAATGCTCCAATTAAAAGACACAGACTGGCAAATTGGATAAAGAGTCAAGATCCATCAGTGTGCAATATTCAGAAGACCCATCTCACGTACAGAGACACACATAGGCTCAAAATAAAGGGATGGAGGAAGATCTACCAAGCAAATGGAAAACAAAAAAGCAGAGGTTGCAATGCTAGTCACTAATAAAACAGACGTTAAACCAACAAAGATCAAAAGAGACAAAGAAGGCCGTTACATAATGGTAAAGGGAACAATTCAACAAGAAGAGCTAACTATCCTAAATATATATGCACCCAATACAGGAGCACCCAGATTGACAAAGCAAGCCCTTGAGAACTAAAAAGAGACTTGGACTCCCACATTATAATAATGAGAGAATTTAACACCCCACTGTCAACATTAGACAGATCAACGAGACAGAAAGTTAACAAGGATATCCAGGACTTGAACTCAGCTCTGAACCAAGCAGATCTAATAGACATCTACAGAACTCTCCATCCCAAATAAACAGAATATACATTCTTCTCAACACCACATCACACTTATTCCAAAATTGACCACATAGTTGGAAGTAAAGTACTTCTCAGCAAATGTAAAAGAACAGAAAGCATAACAAACTGTCTCTCAGACCACAGTGCAATCAAACTAGAACTCAGGATTAAGAAACTCACTCAAAACCGCTCAGCTACATGGAAACTGAACAACCTACTCCTGAATGCCTACTGGGTACATAACAAAATGAAGGTGAAAATAAAGATGTTCTTTGAAACCAATGAGAACAAAGACACAACATACCAGAATCTCTGGGACACATTTAAAGCAATATGTAGAGGGAAATTCATAGCACTAAATGCCCACAAGAGAAAGCAGGAAAGATGTAAAATTGACACCCTAACATCATGATTAAAAGAACTAGAGAAGCAAGAGCAAACACATTCAAAAGCTTGTAGAAGGCAAGAAATAACAAAGATCAGAAGAGAACTGAAGGAGATAGAGACACAAAAAACCCTTCAAAAAATCAATGAAGCCAGGAGCTGGTTTTTTGAAAAGATCAACAAAATTGATAGACCGCTAGCAAGATTAATAAAGAAGAAAAGAGAGAAGAATCAAATGGACACAATAAAAAATGATAAAGGGGATATTGCCACTGATCCCACAGAAATATAAACTACCATCAGAGAATACTATAAACACTTCTACGCAAATAAACTAGAAAATCTAGAAGAAATGGATAAATTCCTGACACATACACCCTCCCAAGACTAAACCAGGAAGAAGTTGAATCCCTGAATAGACCAATAACACGCTCTGAAACTGAGGCAACAATTAATAGCCTACCAACCAAAAAAAGTCAAGGATGAGACGGATTCACAGTCAAATTCTACCAGAGGTACAAAGAGGAGCTGGTACCATTCCTCCTGAAACGATTCCAATCAATAGAAAAAGAGGAAATCCTCTCTAACTCACTTTATGAGGCCAGCATCATCGTGATACTAAAGCATGGCAGAGACACAACAAAAAAAGAAGAGAATTTTAGACCAATATCCCTGATGAACATCGATGCAAAAATCCTCAATAAAATACTGGCAAACCAAATCCAGCAGCACATCAAAAGGCTTATCCACCACGATCCAGTCAGCTTCATCCCTGGAATGCAAGGTTGGTTCAACATACACAAATCAGAAAATGTAATCCATCATATAAACAGAACCACATGATTATCTCAATAGATGCAGAAAAGGCCTTCAACAAAATTCAACAGCCTTCATGCTAAAAACTCTCAATAAACTAGGCATTGATGGGATGTATCTCAAAATAATGAGGACTCTTTATGACAAGCCCACAGCCAACATCATACTGAATGCGCAAAAACTGGAAGCATTCTCTTTGAAAACTGGCACAAGACAGGGATGGCCTCTCTCACCACTCCTATTCAACATAGTGTTGGAAGTGCTGGCCAGGGCAATCAGGCAGGAGAAAGAAATAAAGGGTATTCAGTTAGGAGAAGAGGAAGTCAAATTGTCCCTCTTTGCAGATGACATGATTGTATATTTGGAAAACCCTATCATCTCAGCCCAAAATCTCCTTAAGCTGATAAGCAACTTCAGCAAAGTCTCAGGATACAAAATCAATGTGCAAAAATCACAAGCATTCCTACACACCAAGAACAGACAAACAGAGAGCCAAATCATGAGTGAACTCCCATTCACAATTGCTTCAAAGAGAATAAAATACCTAGGAATCCAACTTACAGGGGATGTGAAGGACCTCTTCAAGGAGAACTACAAACCACTGCTCAACAAAATAAAAGAAGGCACAAACAAATGGAAGAACATTCCATGCTCATGGATAGGAAGAATCAATATCATGAAAATGGCCATACTGCCCAAGGTAATTTATAGATTCAATGCCATCCCCATCAAGCTACCAATGACTTTCTTCACAGAATTGGAAAAAACTGCTTTACATTTCATATGGAATAAAAAAAAGAGCCCACATTGCCAAGACAATCCTAAGCCAAAAGAACAAAGCTGGAGGCATCACGCTACCTGACTTCAAACTATAATGCAAAGCTACAAGTAACCAAAACA
The DNA here is from genome assembly GCF_008728515.1 of Papio anubis. Classification (NCBI taxonomy): domain Eukaryota; kingdom Metazoa; phylum Chordata; class Mammalia; order Primates; family Cercopithecidae; genus Papio; species Papio anubis. The sequence goes on along the minus strand of NC_044977.1, from coordinate 180,240,888 downwards.
GATTGGTACTGGTACCAAAACAGAGATACAGACCAATGAAACAGAACAGAGCCCTCAGAAATAATACAACACATCTACAACCACCTGATCTTTGACAAACCTGACAAAAACAAGAAATGGGGAAAGGATTCCCTATTTAATAAATGATCCTGGGAAAACTGGCTAGCCATACGTAGAAAACTGAAACTGGATCCCTTCCTTACATCTTATACAAAAATTAATTCAAGATGGATTAAAGACTTAAATGTTAGACCTAAAACCATAAAAACCCTAGAAGAAAACCTAGGTAATGCCACTCAGGACATAGGCATGGGCAAGGACTTCATGACCAAAACATCAAAAGCAATGGCAACAAAAGCCAATATTGACAAATGGGATCTAATTAAACTAAAGAGCTTCTGCACAGCAAAACAAACTACCATCAGAGTGAACAGGCAACCTACAGAATGGGAGAAAATTTTTACAATCTCCCCATCTGACAAAGGGCTAATATCCAGAATCTACAAAGAACTTAAATTTACAAGGAAAAAATCAAACAACCCCATCAAAAATTGGGCAAAGGATATGAACAGACACTTCTCAAAAGAAGACATTTAAGCAGCCAACAGACACATGAAAAAATGCTCATCATCACTGGCCATCAGAGAAATGCAAATCAAAACCACAATAAGATACCATCTCACACCAGTTAGAATGGCCATCATTAAAAAGTCAGGAAACAACAGGTGCTGGAGAGGATGTGGAGAAATAGGAAGACTTTTACACAGTTGGTGGGACTGTAAACTAGTTCAACCATTGTGGAAGACAGTGTGGTGATTTCTCAAGGATCTAGAACTAGAAATACCATTTGACCCAGCCATCCCATTACTGGGTATATACCCAAAGGATTATAAATCATGCTGCTATAAAAACACATGCACACGTATGTTTATTGTGGCACTATTCACAATAGCAAAGACTTGGAACCAAGCCAAATGTCCATCAATGATAGACTGGATTAAGAAAATGTGGCACATATACACCATGAAATACTATGTAACCATAAAAAAGATGAGTTCATGTCCTTTGTAGGAACATGGATGAAGCTGGAAACCATCATTCTGAGCAAACTATCGCAAGGGCAGAAAACCAAACACTGAATGTTCTCACTCATAGGTGAGAATTAAACAATGAGACATAGGGTGGGGAACATCACACACCAGGACTTGTCGTGGGGTGGGGAAAAGGGGGAGGGATAGCATTAGGAGATATACCTAATGTAAATGATGAGTTAATGGGTGCAGCACACCAACATGGCACATGTATACATATGTAACAAACCCACACGTTGTGCCCATGTACCCTAGAACTTAAAGTATAATAATAAAAATGAAAAAAAGAGTGAAACTGTCTGAAAAAAATACAATAAAAAATTTTTTAAAATTTGAATAAAAAAAGGAAAGTAAATGCATTTGTGTGCTAACAGCCCTAGTGTGGATGCAAAATACAGCTATATTTTCATATATTAATAGATTATTGATAGCTAATATGGCACAAGTGGACTGGAAAAGGGAGACAACTTGAATGGTGAGGGGAGATGGAAGATAAGTGTATGGTCTAAGGGCTGGTAGAGGCAGAGGAGGTAGGAAGGAAGAGCAAGACATGAAAAAATTGACTAATCTGAAAACCACCAAACCCAAATCATTCATCAAAGAAACATGTTATTGTTTTCCTGAGCTAAAAATGGGAAGAAATGGTTCTTTTTGTGCTTCCCTCATCTCAAAGTCCTTTGCCTTTCACATACCGTTTTGCTGAATAGTGCCCATGCCTGGGTCACAGAAGAAGAAAGTTTTGTTCTGAGACCTTCATAAGCTTAATGCTCCTTATTAATTTACACTCCCTCATAGACTCGCCTATGTCCTATGAGGTTTGAGAGCTACCAGAAGGGCCATCTTATCCATCCCACAATCAGATGCTCCAATCTCCCTTCCCCAGTATAAGGTCCCCAGCATAAGGCTACCTCCAGAGGTGACCTGCTGTTTTCAGACAGCTTCCACTCGAAGCCTCTGCCTGGCTCCACAACCACTTCTCTTTCCACACCCCACCCCAGGCACAGTGAAGCCAGAGGCTGACTTGGTGAGGGTGGCTGATGCAGGGTGCCACCTTTTAGAACTTTATAATTCACTTGCTCCAGGGCTTTCTCATTATAGTGTTAAATATACGACTTTAAATAACCTATTGTCAATTTTGCCTCTTTTAGGGAAATATGCTCAAATGGGCTACCATTCCCCCAGCTTTCCCCCACACCACCCACCACAGATATCTCAGAACCCAGGGATAGAAGGACTTTGCCTTCCCACCAAAGCATGTTAATGCCTTCTCAATCACCGTAATAACTGTCCATGCACTCTGACACTCCAAGCCATGCTCTTACCCCACTCACTGGCAGGAGAGCATTGAGCCTTCCTACTCTTCCACAGGGGAGACGGAGAATCCACTGCATTCCAATAAAGGAGCAGCTCCAAACCCATGCAGCATTCCCCTTTCCTCCCCCAGATTCTCTTACCTTACCCAAAGAATTCTAATGACCCAGCCTGATTTTTACTTTTGAATTATGTCACCATTGAGTGTTTTATAGAATGGCCCCCATAATAAAATAAACGTGATGCCCTAGATATGAAAAAAAAATCACTACATAGTCCAGGAATATGTACAATTGTTAGATGTCAATTAAAAATAAAATTAAACAGATAAAAATTAAAAAGGAAAGAAAAGTATAAAAAACTACACAGACACCAGAATCACTACGTTGGGCTGACTTGCAGTTACGAAGTTTGTTCTATGCTGATTCGTCCTTCTCTATGACCTCAACAATTCTCGATAATTAAAGTGCAAAATATACAGCATTTCAAAACAGGAGGCAATGCCATCTACGATTTAAAAGCAAAATGCACATGTGCATTCACACACAAATACAAAAGACACTGCCAGCCCTTGGCTACTAACAGAGACAAAAATCTCTAAATGATCTACTGCCAGGCTTGATCACGCTGATTTGTTTCTGATCCGAGTGGAAGGAAAGCAGAGACTCTGCAGTAAGATTGAAAGTACTGCTCGGTTTGACAGAGGGAAATATGATTAGAATGCACTGAGGCGGAAATAATGACTCGCCTCTCCCCAGGACCAGCCCGCCCTCCTGCCTGTACCCACAACAAGCCTTGCATTGCTAACGGCAGGGTGTTAGGAGGCTGGTACCATCTCAAATCCATCCTGGCTCATCATACAATCAGATAATATAAAACCTGAAAAGCCCAAATGCTTCCGGAAGAATGGCACAGGCAGGCACGCAGCACAAACATACCCATGCCTCCAGTAATGGCAAGGAATTTTCTCATTAGGTCAGGTTCCCTAGAAGAAGAGCCTGGGAGAGAGATCCAGGTGTGTGTGTGTAGTTTATTCAGAGGACGCTCTTAGAATAAACCCATAGGGAGTAAGGAAAGCAGAGAGGTCAATGGAAGGAAGTATGCCTTCCAGCTGCCCTGCCCTCTCTCTGGTGTCTGAGGCAAGCTCCATCCTGATCCCACAGAAAGTTCTAGAGCATGAATTGTACCACAGTCAATCACTCACTGCAGACTATTTCCTAGTAGGGTGGATGGTGGGCATGTTCTTTTATCTACCAAGCAAAGTAGCTATATCAGCATAGAGTAGTTCTCCAAAAAAGGGAGCAGTGTTAGCCATTAGGAGCCAACACTTAGAGCAGCTGGGGAAACTGGATACCTGTTCAGTCAAGGGCATCTGAGCTGGGCACCAGTAGACCAGGCCTGGCCGCCTGGGAAGTGAGGAGCGCCTCCGCCCGGCCTCCCACCGTCTGGGAATTGAGGAGGCCTCCGCCCGGCCGTCCACCCTCTGGGAAGTGAGGAGGTCTCTGCCCCGCCGCCTACCATCTGGGAAATAAGAAGCACGTCTGCCCGCCTGCGTCTGGGAAGTGAGGAGGCCTCTGTCTGGCCACCACCGGGTCTGAGAAGTGAGGAGGCCTCTGTCTGGCCGCCCCACCGTCTGGGAAGTGAGGAGGCCTCTGTCTGGACACCGCCGGGTCTGGGAAGTGAGGAGGCCTCTGTCTGGCCGCCCCACCGTCTGGGAAGCGAGGAGGCCTCTGCCCGGCCACCGCGGGGTCTGGGAAGCGACGAGTGCCTCCGCCGGCTGCTATGCAACCCTCCAAGTGTGAAGCGACAGCCTGTGTGTGATCTTTCTGCCCTGCCCAAGTTTGCATTTTCAACATGAAAGTTTAATTAAAAAATAAATAAATAGATAAATAAATAAATAAAATAAAAATCACCTTCTCAGCAATGATTTCCCTTGTCACCCCAGGCTCTCCCCTACCCAGTATTCCATAGCCCCCTGTCCTGATTTAACAGTTTTATCTTTAGTACTTTTCATTCTCTAAAATATTATATTACATATATACTTATATTCTTGCTTATCATCTGTATCTCCCAATAGAATATAAGCTCTATGAGAGTGGGGATCTTTGAGTTCTTTTTCCTCCCATTACTATAATCCTAGTGCCTAGAACAGTGCCTGGCACAAAGAAAGCACTCAATAAATGTTGACTGAAAAAAGTATGACTGAGTTAATATATAAATATATTTATACATACATATATATAATATTTGGATAAGCTATCAGTGAATTTATGAATGTTTCTTATCTTCTTAGTTTAACTGTCTCTTTCGGAATTTTTCTAAATTTTCTGCGATCTACTTTTATTACATATATAAATTCTATGTTTGTTTATTAAATCTTTTAAAGTCTCCCTTTCCAGAAGACCTCACCTTCTGAGACTTTCATTGGTTAGCCAGAAAATTCTACTCCCAAAACAGTCCCTGTGCCCTGCCAAATAGCAGATTAGCCTGGTTTACCTTAAGCTCTAGGGAATTCCAAATCCTTTGCACCCCTTTAGCCTCCTTAGTCCTAAGATGCCTGTAGACTAGATTGCCAGATAAAACACAAGATGCCCAGTTAAACTGAAATTTCAGATGAACAAAAAATAATTATTTGGTGTAAGTATATCCCAAATATAGCATAGGACATATTTATACTAAAAAATTTTTTTCATTGTTTATCCGAAATTCGCATATAACTGGGTATCTTGAATTTTATTTGTTCAATCTGGCGAGTCTATTGTGGACTAAACTCTCTCCTTGGAGCAAGCATGAAAAGTCTCTTCATACTCCATTACTTAAGGGAACAGTAAGGGGCTACAGGATCCTGCTGCTCCTTTCCTCACCCCCGGAAATGCACAGCATATCTCAGAAGGCTACAGGCTTTGCTCACTTGGACAACATGCTCACATTCTTGCATGTAGACTTTATTCTTTTGCTTAGACTCTTCTTTCCACTCACCTCTACTTCACCTCCCATCATCTTTTAGCTTCAGCATGCCCTGCAAGACTCATTGTCTCTCTGTGGAAACCTTCCCTGGAAAACACACACACAGACACACACACACAAAGAGAGACAACCTGAGTTAAATTCTTCCCTTCATGCGTGAAAACAACCATCCTAGCAGTTACTACCCTCAGATGGGAAGCGTCTGGAGATGCACCTGTCTTCCCTACCAGGCACCAAATCCTTGGAGTAGGACTGTGTTTGTTCATCACTCTATTTCTAGCATTCTATCTAGTACATAGATTTCAAAAGGTGTTTGATAAATAAGTAAATGAATGAATGCACAGTAACTTTTCAGAGGAAGAAATTTCTAAACCTTTGGGAAGCAATCAAGGTCAGATTTGGACTGGTAGGGAAGGGAAGAATGCTTACATGTACTGGCTCTAGAAGTCTCTCTCCCTCAGGACAAGTCAGTGACCTTTCAATCAGAAAGAACGTAATTTGCTAATCATTCAAACAGATCCTCACATTGCAACTACCCAGGGTCTAGCAAACCACTTGGCAGACAGCCTAGGACTTGGGTTCATTGTCCATGGCCAGTCAGGTTGTGGACCTGCGACCACACAACCAACCCAGGCCACACCTACTTGCCAGCAGCTTTGCCAAGGCCCCCCAGCACTGGTCTTGAACTACATGTGGTTCTTCTTCCTCTGTTTCACAGGTTCCACAATGCACACTACTAATTTTAGTTTAACTTAATGCCCATTAAATTAGGAGACAAATCCAGCTCTTCACTCAGCCTCCTCTCAATTCCCAGCCCTAGAGGATGCCTCTTTGTTGGATGATAACCTGGATCTCCCTCCTAATTGCTGCATGAGTCCTGAGCACCTGTTCTTTATGCTATTTCATGAAACATTCTCCAATTAAAGCCTAGGAGACCGATGAAAAACAAAGCCCATCTGCAAGTAGAGAATTATATATTCAACAGCAATAGCAATACTAGGTCACAGGATGAGTCGTTAAATCACTGAATATACACCTCCGGTGCAAAAAAAAAAAAAAAAAAAAAAAGGCACACTCCTGAAACATTTATGGCTGAGATTTAAAGCTACTGGAATTGAGACATTCAGAGGTAAGGGTCTCAGAACAGCTTTCCGCCTGGCTCTGAGGCCTCAGCGGAGAGCCAGGGAAGGCAGTTTTCATCACTCTCTAGGTAATACCTAGGACAGAAATTTGTCTTGAGATGCTAGAGCAATCTGTGTGGCTTCAAGGTGAGGCTAGGAAATGCAAAGAACATTTCAATGAATATATTTACTTCCTCTTCTAAACTTTGAATAATAATTGTAATCTGAAGAGAAGAGGAAAGGCCTGCTTAACAGCAACACAAAACTTCTGTCTTCTTTTGTGTCTTCACTGTGTTTGCAATGTGACATCAGTAAAACGGCCTTAATGCTCAACATGGCTCCCATTCAAATTGAGAGAGCAATTCTACACTCTCATTAGGTGAAAAGTTGGCCCCCCAGATTAAGCTACATGACAACCATACTTCCCATCATCATTTCCCTATCACCACAACCACCTGGCAATGCTCTGCCATCCCTTTTGCCTTGGCACAGTGTGCCTTTGTCTTTTCACTAGCTAACATGTGTAACTACAAAATTTATTTGCTTTAAGATACAGGACAAGAGAAGGTAAATTCAAGCAATACCATTGATGGCCACATGTCTGGCAAAGCCCTCCAGGGCTAGAGTGTGCCAAAGACAGACAAGCTCCTGTAGGAGGAAACAAAAGGAACTTCAGACCTCTGACTGTAAACCAAAAGCTTCTGCTGTCCCACAGTAATCCCACCTGATATGCATGGATGGACCAGGGCTAAAACTAGTGTGAAAATGACAAAGAAACCAATAAGAGAGGGGTGCTTCATTTTCTTACCCATGTCTTGTTCAGAATATGCAATGGGAGAGCCTGGTTGGGAGCAGCCCAAGCCCTGGCTCCCCACACTGTTTGGTCACGAGGACACCAGTAAAGCTCCTAAGGACCTCTGGTTGTATGAGTCCTTCCTTTTCTCTTCTCCATATGACCTTTAAGACCCCAAAAAGTCACAGATACTAAATAGGGTTGCGGTACCACTCATCCTTATTTGCGGATCTTGGGAGGAAGAGCTTTCAAGCCATTTCCTGCCTTAAAATTGGAGATCTCCAGCCATTCTTGAATATTCCAAACCAGACACAGGTTAAGTGCCTACTCATGGAAGCCTCCTTTTCCAGTGAGAGCAAAATGGAAGACTGGCGTACTGAGCTGAGCAATGTAAACCTCCACAAATGACTCAACCCTGGAAAGCCAAAGACAATTCAGGCAGAGGCTTTTTTTTCACCCCCAGTCCAATTAACTATAAAATTACTTGAAATCTCCATTTCACTTTCTACTCAGAAAATGTGCTCTTTTTGCTCAAGGTTTCAGGGAGAGAGGGTCAGTTTTCTCACATTATTAGGCTATGCCCTTTGGATGTCAGAATTTCCAGAGGTGAGAAATGACAACTGTTCCCTTATCCTCAAATAACCTCCTGCATCCCACACTTCTCCCTCATACTCAGCAGAGTACAAGACATGCAATTTACTCCTTCAGTCAACCAGGAAAATATTGTGTGGCTGCCTGGAAAGTGGGGCATGGAGAGGTGATAGTCATTGAGCACTAACAATATGCCAATCACTGTGCTGGTACCTTTACTCCTTTAACTTACTAAATCTCACAACAATGCCAAAAAGTAAGACTTATTGCCCCACTTTACAGATGAGAAAATTGTATTCAAGTGTCCCATCTCCCTCCCACTGACAGCGGTGAAACTGGATGGTGGTCTGAAGCAGCCAGTGCTGGGGGCGAAGAGACCTCCTCCTGGATGACTTACAAATTGTATTGTGATTTTCTAAAACTCACTTAAACTCCCCGTTGGAGCTATTAATATTATCAGTTCTCCTAAATTGGAATAATTTCGTCTGTTCATCCTTTTCCCCTTTCCTGTTTCCTTGTCCTGTGGTGCTGCAGAATTAGATAATGTCTACAAAGCTCTCTGAGTTCCTTGAAGGGAAGTTTTGATAAACACAAGTTATTAACCTTCATAGCACCCAGAGTTTTCAATGAAGAAGTTATAAAAATTATCATAAAGTCCTGCTGGGGTTTGATAATGAACAGAAGATTTACTAATTCTTCAAACACTTCCTTTTCTTCCCAAGAGCAAAGGTGAACCCCTCCAGCTAGAAGAGGCTCTATTTCCAATGCCAGTCCCTGGCTCTTCTGTCTTCTGATGTAAGGGAAGGTCAAGTGACTCTTTCCAGAGCCTTCTGCAGTGGCTTCATGGAAATTCTGAACAGCAGGTGCCTGAGGCTTCTGAACAATGCAGCCACATCATTCTCTGGCTCTCATTCCCCAGGTGCAGCTGGAACGATGATGTGACAATGCCTGCCAGGAAAGAAGATGCCACTGCTGAGAAGTCAAGACCCAGAAATTCAGTATTCAAGAGGGGTCTCATTCCTCACCACCCTGGTTCCCCTCACACAGACAGTGTGATCATCATGGGTCAGAGAAAGACCTAGTTTTGTCCACCAAAGCAACACAGGCAAGTGGAAATCCAGCTGTGCCTCTCCTGAGGCTGTGCTGTGAGTGGGAGAGGGGAAGAGAAGGGAAGGGGAGAGCTAATGGAGATGCTCCACCTCCTAGGCTGGTCTGAATTACTCAAATGCTGAACCAGAAGCAGAAATGGAAGAGAAGGGCATGACTCAATGGCAAAGTCATCTCACTATCGATGACCTCTACCACATTCCTTGCCTTAGCCTTCAGCTTTGCTTTGGGTTCACATTGCACCAACATGGACAGTGGTTATTGGACATAACCATAACCAGCCCAGTGCTCAGCTAGCCCAGCGATCAGGTACCAGTGGTGGCCACAGAAGAGCCTGGCTACCTCCCCTGCCTTCTAGGTTCTGTTAAGCAGCTGCAATGACCAACTGAAGGTGGGGGTGTGAAGGAGGGCACCTATCACCACATCAGACTAGATGGATCTGGCCTACCAGCACTACCAGCCAAAAATCTTATTTGTATAGAACCTATCTGCCCTTTTGGGAAGAATGGCAAAGTGCAATTTTTGAGACTAGTAGGTGAATTCCAGAACACCAGAACAGAGAATCCTGAGAAAACAGAAAGAACAAAGATGCTTCCTGCCTGTGGAAAAAAAGAAACTTCTCTGGAGAAGGAGGAGATCTGAACTGAGGAGGCTGCACTCTTTTCTGAAGCATTTGTTTGAGGTTGGCAGAGCTGACCACTTTTGAGAGCGATGTTTGTAAATGCCCCAACCCCCTCTCAGAGCAACTTGGCCTAAATTCCTTGAGAGAGAGGAAGCTATAAAAAATATCTAAGTTGGGCATGGTGGTTTACACCTGTAATCCCAGTGCTTTTGGAGGCCAAGGTGGGAGAATCACTTGAGCTCGGTGACACCCCTTCTCTACAAAATATACAAAAATCAGCCAAGTAAGGTGTGTGCCTGTGGTCCAGCTACTCAGGAGGCTGAGGCAGGACTATTGCTTGAATCCAGGAGGCAGAGGTTGCAGTGAGTCTAGATTGTACCACTGCACTCCAGCCTGGGCACTCAAGTGAGACCTTGCTTCAAAAAAAAACTCTAAATATCTAAGTCTTTTCCTTTGGAAGCTACAAAACTTAAGGGAAGCAAATCCTTTCCCAATTAGATACCAACTAGACTTTCCATAGTTTCCTAAATGGGGTCCCCAGGCCCTGTCACAGAGATTTTCCCATAGAGTGGCTATAGGAAAGCTTTATTAGTCTCCACCAAAAATGCAGGTGCTTTAGAGATAGAAGGAAGTGGGGAAAGCCCAGCCATTTTACTTGAGAAGGCTGCAGAATCAAAGATCATTGTTGCTAACCTTATGTTTTGCTAACATGGGTTGTGCTATGTGACTTCAAACACAAACAACTTATTTTCACTACCATTATGATTATTATTCATCCTTGCCTAGGCATGCTAAATTCCAAGAATTTTAGAATCACACAAATGTGATTTCAGTGCTTATCTGGCCTTTAGCAAGGTGATTCGCCTCAGTTTCTTTACCCATAAAACGGGGAGGGGGGTGGGTGGGTAGTAATAGCACCTATTTATAGGGACATTGTGAAGTTTGGCTTTGTGAATTACACATAAACAGCCCAACACAGTGCCTGACACATGGCAAGCACTCAATAAAGGGTAGTAGCTCTAATTAGTGACTAAGCAATAAGTGAGACAATACTAACAGGATAAAAGAAACCTGGAGGTGGAAGAGAGATGAAAAGCTGAGACTTTCCTTCTCCAGGTGAGGAGGGCAGCCCTTTAAGGTAGAAAGAAAAGGATGAGCCAAAGTCACAAAATATAGCAGCCCAGCTATGTGGAACATGAGCCAGGCCAGGACAGAGATGGTTAAGAAGGAGGAGAAGTAAGGCTGCCTTGCAAAAAGACCTTGAACTTCAGGCAGAAGTCTTGGACCAGCTACAGTGGGTCATGGGAGGCCCCTGCTGGTGTCCAGGCTTTGGACCACCTGTATTTGCCAATGGACAATGATGCACAGCCTGGGACAGAAGGGCTCACCTCTGTGGCACCAACCCTCCATCCTCTCTTGGGACCTCCTGACAGTGGGTGGAGCCCTTGGAACACTGCCTACCTGAGCTGCAACTCATCCAGGCACAGGAGGACCCCAGGAGGCTGTGAGAGTCCAAAGCCACAAGGTCTGCTCCTAGCAGAAGTCTCATACATCTGAAAATCCTCAAGTGGTAGTTTGTTCCAAAAAGGCTTGCCAAAATGCCTTTTCTGAAACACCAGCCCAGAGAGTGGGCCTATGCACTTCTTCATTAACTACACAGTGTACCTTGAAACCCCTACTCCTGGAAAAGAAGCCCATTTTTCTCAACCTCCAATAAAGAAAACCTTCACATATTCAGAGAAACGTCCTGCAGATGAGGGTGCTCAGAAGGGGGCCGCCTTGATTAAGGCAGGTTGTTCTGCCAAGAAGTCTTGAATATGCTCTCTTAGTTTGGGGCTGTTAGTGCAGCACGGAGGCAGCAGGCGACATGAATTGCCTTTTATCTAATTGGAAAACTCCCACCGAGTTTAGAAGTACTCATTTAGACAGGCAGATCAATAAAAGAAATGGGGAGCGGAAGGCCGTGGAGATGTTATGGAGACGAGCTGGTCCTCTATACATCTGCTTAATAAAGATTAACTCATCTTGGTTGTAGTAGAAACCCGGAACACCCTCTTGGCCCCAGGCTGTAAGCAGGTTCCATTTGTTTTTAATATGCAGACATTTCTCAGGAGGGATGGGAGAGAGACCCTTCCTTTGTCTTCTCTTTATCTGGATTCAAGTGCTCTGGTGAAAGGGAGGGGAAAGTGGGGAAGAGGGGCCTTAGAAATAGACTGTTTCTAGCATCTTCCCCAAATGATATTCCTTTGACCCAGAAAAAAGTGAAAGGGAACAAAAACATAGTGATCCACAGAGAAAGGGCAGAAAATGGGAAA
>NC_044977.1:179813010-179928870 GCF_008728515.1 Papio anubis | reverse complement strand
GTCCATCACTCCACCACCATCACAAACAGCCACGCCAACTGACCTATTACTCCACCAACACCAACCACCCCACCATACCAACTATGCACCACCACCAGTCCACATCATTCCACCAACACCACCGTCATCAGAAACAACCACACCAACACCCCCTGACCATCACTCCATCACCACCACAAACAACAGCCACTCCACCACCCCACCAAAGATGACTACCCACCACCACCAGTACACACCATTCCACCAACACCACCATTACCCCAGAAACAACCACACCACCACCAACTACCTCACTACCACCTCCCAGGCATCATCACACCAGCACTCCGCTACCACCCCATCTTCACCCAACCATCACTCCACCACCATGGTACCACCACAGTCCCACTGCCACTGATCCACTACCTCCACCATCGCCCCCACCACCATACCACCCAGGTTCATCCACCCCCATCCCATCCTCGCCCCACCATCCTAGCATGTTGAGGAAACAGGTTCCAGAGGCATGAGACCACTGGTCTAGACCGTCTAGAAGATTCACACAACTTTTTGTTATTATTATTTTTACTATTATACTTTAAGTTCTAGGGTACATGTGCACAACATGCAGGTTTGTTACATATGTATACATGTGCCAAGTTGGTGTGCTGCACCCATCAACTCGTCATTTACATTAGGTATATCTCCTAAAGCTATTCCTTCCCCTCCCCCCACCCACAACAGGCCCCGGTGTGTGATGTTCCCCTTCCTGTCACACAACTCTTTAAATCTGTCATCAGAGAATGTTTAGCAAGCTGTCTAGGACAATAAGTAATAATAATAGCTTATAATTTTGAGTAATTGCTATGTACCGGGGACCATTCTAAGTGCTTTTCATGCATTAACTCATAATAACTTTATGCAGAAAACACCATTATGGTCCCTACTCTAAAGATGGGAAACTAAAGACAGAGACGCTAAGGAACTTGCTTAAAGCCTTGCAGCCATAAGTAATATCTGGGACTTAGCCCAGGCCATCCATGCTCTGCACCAACTTGTCACACTGTCATCTCACAAAATAAATCTTGGCACTTTAATGAAGAGTAGTTATTAAGTTCACCAGGTTACTGGCGGCACCAGTGCCATAAAGTGAGGCAGGATGCACCAGCAGCCCACGCGCTTGGCTACTAATATTTGCCTCTCCCATGCACACCACATGCTTAAGGAACAAAGCTGTGATCCTCAGTAACAATGGCCAGGCACGGTGCTAACTGTGTACACGATCTGTTTCCTTACTTCTCACCACAATCTCCTGAGGTATAAGAATTTCCGTTTTATGTATGAGGAAACTGAGGCTCAGAGGTGATCAACAACTTGCTGGTTACATGGTAGACACACATGAGAGGACCCTGTTCAGAGGGGTCATATTTACCCAACACGTGCCAAGCATCCTGTGAGCTCTAGGAGTCCACAGCACTTAGGGCTGGTTCCCTCCTGTGTTCCCAGCATTTAGGATGGAGTCTGTAAAGTCCTGCTTTCAACAGTGAGTTGTTCAATGTTACTCATAACTAACATTGGAAACACAACAAAAACAGACAACAATCCCTAAAGGCCAGAGAGGCAGACAGTGTAACAAATGTTCATTTTGGAGTCACAAGTAGGTTTGAACTCAGAACTATGTTCTGTGGCCGCGACTGCACCCACGTGGACATCTGCTGTATTTCCTCCAGCCTGACCTACTTCAGGGCAAGTGAAGGACTGCAGAGCTGCTCCTCCCTAGGATGCTGACTTGTGAAAGTGGCTGCGGCCCTTTGCAATTAGACACTCTAAGACCTCAATTCTGTGCACTTAAATATATACAGTGACCTAAGTGCTGATGTGACCAAACGACAAGGGAAATTGTGAAATTGTTCCCATTAAAATCAGCCCTAGAGGCAACCACTGCATAACCAAGAGGAAGGCCTGGCCAGGTCCTCGGGTTTTTATCATAGGATCACAGCTTCTCCACAGCTTTCCACCTCCAAAGCTCTCATTTCCCTCCCTGCCACGCCAACCCCTGCCTCTGCCCCCTTCCCACACATACACACAAACAACACATTCTTCTAACAGCCACTGTATCCGTGGAAAACCTTCAGCTGTGTTTCTAACCGGAAGGAGGGACTGTTCCTATAAGATTTTAAAAAACAGGTATCCTCTCTGCTCTAGTTTCGGGGGGGCGGGTGGAAGACAGCAAACAAGCTGGGGCACTAAGCTTCGCATTCTCATCTTGTGCCTGGGAGACTCACTTTTTCATATCACGTCTTCCTGGGTTCATGAGACAGGGATACTTCAGCTCTTGGCGGGGTATCCGCTACAGAGCCTCATCACAGCACCTCAATTACACTGCTAACAGTAAAGAAGAAAATTTGAACCAATTTTAGAACGAGTTAAGAGGGAATAAGAAAAATCCCAGCTATGATCTTTTTAAACATAAGTTGTGAAATAGTTCCCTCTTGTGGCTAAACTGGGAATTGCCACTTTAACCTTCCGGTTCTCCAATGGCTGGAAGTTAATCAACTTTTTAGTGTCAGAAGAAGCCTATGGACGTCTTCCGAAATTTATAATTACAAAGAAAACTAATTGCATTTCAATTAATTTATCCAATTATGAACAAGTGGGGGCTATGCAGATAGATGTTGTTTTTTAACACAGTAAACAACAAGACCTAATGGCAGGTCTAATTACCATAAATTCATGATATGCTCATTTGTGATGGGCATAAATGACATTTTGAGAAATCAGTGGCAGCTGTAACAATATGTGAAAAGCTGAGATTTCTAGAAATAACAAAGTCTCAGTTTCTGGTACTACTACAAAGGTTGGTTTTTTGCTATTTATAACTGAAGTAAATTCTAAATTTCAGAAGTTAAGCTCTAATCTTCTCCCATTCTAGTTCATTGAGCTCTTGAAGCCTCAGCCTCCCAAAGTGCTGGGATTACAGGTATAAGCCACCATGCCTGGACCTCTAGTTCACTGATCCTTTGAATTCTATTCCTGGGCCCCTTGGGGTTGGTGAAACCCAGCTGTTCTAATCTAGCTTAATTCATTCATTGAGCAGCCTCTTTACATGAGGCAAAGTTACCAATTTTGTAGTATTTCTGGGGAAAAAATCCTCCAAGGTGTGTGAGAACTAGGAAATCTGAATTAAATGGTCAACCCAAAACATTGTATACAGCTGAAACAAATCCAAAAAGTCAGAAGCACCAGCTTCCCTCCTGTCCTGGCTGAACATCCCCCTATTGAAGTGAACTTCAGCCAAATAAAGTGTAGAGAGGACTAGAGGCAAAGGAGGGCCATTAAACCCAGCAAAGTCTCCACAAGCGTGGGGTGGTGGGGGCAGGTTTGCCTGTACTAGGAATAATTAAAACAGCCAAGTGTCTGAGCATCTACCAGGGCCAGTCTGTTCCGCTTTCTAACACTCTCAAGAAGGGATCGTTACTCTCATTTCAACAGTGAGGCAATGGAGGCTTAGATGGAAAAGTCTTGCCCAGAGTCATACGGCTGTTTAGTGGTGAGGCCAACACTGCCTCCCAGAAGACCCCATGGGCCCCCATGGCTTGGGGAGAAAAGCCAGTCCACAGGGAGGCTCCCTGTTGTATCCATGCCTCTGGCAGAGGCAGCGAGTGGGCAAGACAAGGTCGGCTGAAGACCCCACAGCCACAGATAGTGACTCCCACAGCACAGCACCCATGGCCCACAAAGGACCCCCTGGATGGAGCACCCAGACCCCGCTCTATAAGCCTCTAATCTACCAAGGAATTCTGCACCAAGTCCAAATGTACTTCTTCTCCCTGCTGAGCTTACTAACCCTCATCTGACCACCTCTCTCTTGTGCTTACATCTTCTTGGCGCTTTTTACATTTAACTGAGGTCTCCTGCCTGCTGCCCCTTCTCACCTCTGAACCCCCCAACACATGGCTCTTTGTCTGAAACGCTCCACTGCCCAGCCGGCACAAGCACCACCTTCCCCACTCCACACAAAAGCACACCCAGAGCGGGCAGCAGTCTCCCTAGGAAGGAGCACCAGTGGTGTCCCAGCAACTACAGTCAGGTCCACCCTGGATTCCTGCCCCCAAGCCCTCCTCAGCCATTAACATCAACTGCAAGATTTCCTTATGGCTGAACACCCTGTGAAATGTCCCATGTCTCCCCATATGTCCCAGTGGCCTCCTCAGGACCAATCCCCGAGGCAGGGTACGCCTGGTTAACCTCACTGTGCCCCCCACCAGTAGGCCCCCGCCCCCCACAAAGGGCAGAGGGTGCGCCCTCACTCTTGGGACCCAGGATTAAAAGCCCAGTTCCCAGGAGTTTGGGAGAGTCCTTCAGGATAATTAGCTTTGGTGACATGTCAGCATGTACTGGCCTGAACAGCAAGGCCTGGGTGCGAGCCACCAAAATCAGCCTTCTCTTTGACTGGTTTCCGTCACCCACTAGCACCCAGCCTTTACAGCATCTGTGGTTGGGAGCAGGTGTGAGGGTGAGGGTCTGTTAGATAGAGCTTGGAATGGGACATGCCACCCAGGTTTGTCCACAATGTTCTGATGGCACAGCCCTGGCTTGTGAAGTTCAGCGCTGAGGACGAGCCCCTGCACCCCGTCCTCACTGGGTAGGTGCAGACACTTTTCGGCGGCCCACTGTGCGCTGGTGATGGTTGCAGCACCAAGAAGGCATACTCTGGAGTTCTGAGTAGTCAGACTTAGCGCTGAAGCTTCCTGTGCTCTGAGAGCCCTGGGGCCCAAGGGCCTCACCCTTTTGACATCACTGAGCTCCACAGTTTCTCAGCCTCTGATCTGGTCCATCTCAGAAATGGGCCCCAGGGATCAAACAGGCTTCTTCTGACTCTAAAATGTTGATTAACTTCTCGTGCATCTCAGAAATGGGCCCCAGCAAGACTCAGATGCTCTTCTACTGGGGCCAAGTGGGAGCTTCATTCTCCCAAAAACACCCATTGTTTCTAGTGGGTTCATTTCCACCATGGCAGCCTTCTCCACAGGTGGGGCAATGCATTGGCCTACGCCTTACGTAGCATGATCAGGCTGGGCCACTGTAGGAATATTCTTGAATGCCAGGATTCATGTTCTTCTTTCGCAGTCATAGGGCATTTTGCCTGGGAAATAAGAAAAAAAAAAGGAAAAAAAAGAACACTCCTCAGCACTGTGGCGTAAGTGATTTACCTCCCCCCATTCTGGTGACCCTCATATCTGACCAGCGGGTGAAAACATTCAGGCTACTCTTCAAACTCAGTTTCATCCCCCTCCCAACAGCAGCTTCTGAGAGCCTTATTTCTGCTCACCAATTCTCCAATGGGCGTCATCATCAGACCATGGGGTGCAGTTGTGCATGATGTAAATATTCTTTGCCATTCCAGAGATGGACCAAATGTGCTGGGTGGCTGTGAATTGAAGCCCACCAACCCAGAGACACAAGAAATATTCACTGACTGATTGATTGATTGAATTTATTTCTGACTCAGAAGCTCATTCCTCAGGGTGCTGAGAAATTCCATCTCAGTAATGACTGGTTCCCCACACAAACACCCCAGGGGTTGCCAGGTGCTCCCTGGGCTACTGCCTGGTCTCACGGTCCCTTCAGATGTGGAAGCCCCACTGCGTTTGAAGCATGACCCCTCTGGGAATGCTGTGATCTCCTACACCAAAAACTCATCCTCTCTGAAATGTTACCACTCCCTTTGACTCCTGCCAGAGACTGCAGCTTCTGCTGCCACCCACCCTCCAACCCAACAAACAATCCCAGGGGCAGAAATATGCAACGGGTTTAGCCACCTGGCTGGAGATGAAAACAGGGACAAATACAAGAGCACTGCCACCCACAAATTCACATCTTAATACAGTATTCACTTGCAAACCTATCCTTCTAGCTCAATGTCCTTCTCTTCTGGAATACAAATTCCCAGGCGCGGTTTAATCCCCAGCACCTAGAAGAAGAGTAAGCAGTCTCTCAACATACAGTTTTGAATGACTAGGAAGAAAAAAAAATGAAGGGATAAACGATGGATATAAGGAATGAGAGCAAAAGTCTTTCTAAAAAACAAAACTCCATGAAACAGGAGAAACTTTGAAAACTAACATCTAACTGCAGTGAGATCCCAGCTTCATCACAGGCCAGTCCCAGGTATTCAAGCTCCCTGTGCCTTGTTTCTTCCTCTCCCGTAAAATGGGAGATCAAATCAGTGGCCACCTCACAAGTGGTGCTCAGCTAAAATAAGTTAATGGACTTTAAATGCTTAGAAGAGGACCCGTAACATGACAAGCATTCAGTAAGTGTTAGCTGTTTTCAGCAGCAGAGGCAAGAGCAGCAGCCAAGAGGAAGCTACACTCATTGGAGCAGTTCAGCTGAGAGGCAACAGGGTGAAAGGAACCCGAGCCCCAGCTCAGCTACTTGGCAGCCATGTGGCCTTGGACAAGTTGCTCAGCTTCTCTACAATGAAGTTGACTCCTCTGTTTTGAATGAATATGAAAGAAAAAATACCATTTTCATAAGGTTCATACGAAACTTCAATGAATTATTACGGGCTGGGCATGGTGGCTCATGCCTGTGTGAAAGGAAAATCTTGGAAATCTTGGGGCCCCGAAATTACTAAGCTAAAGGGAAAAGTCAAGCTGGGAACTGCTTAGGGCCAACCTGTCTCCCATTCTATGAAAACTCAACCCTCTGCTCACTGAGATAAATGCACATCTCATTGCCTTCTTTGGAGAGTCTAATCAGAAACTCAAAAGAATGCAATCATTTGTCTCTTATCTACCTATGACCTGGAAGGCCCCTCTGGGCTTGAGTCTTCCCACCTTTGCTTCAAGTTGTCCCCCTTTCCAGACCAAACCAATGCTCATCTTACATATGTTGATTGATGTCTCGTGTCTCCTTAAAAAGTATAAACCAAACTGTGCTCTGACCACTTCGGGCACGTGTCGTGAGAACCTCCTAAAGCTGTTTCACAAGCACGTGTCCTCAACCTTGGCAAAATAAACTTTCTAAATTAACTGAGACCTGGCTCATATTTTGGGGGTTCACACCTGTAATCCCAGAACTTTGGGAGGCCAAGGCAGGAGGATCACTTGAGGCCAGGAGTTCAAGATCAGCCTGGGAAAAATAGTTAGACCCCCATTGCTACAAAAAAAAATTGAAAATTAGCCAGGTGAAGTGGCACACACCTGTAGTCCTAGCTGCTTGGGAGGCTGAGGTGGGAGGATGTTTTTGAGCCCAGAAGGTCAAGGATGTAATGAGCTATAATAATGCCACTGCTCTCCAGCCTGGGCAACTCTGTCTCTAAAAAGTAAAAATAAAATGAATTATTCAAATACTCATCACAGCGCTTAGAACTAGCAAGTGCAAATACATAGCTGATGTTGAGCAAGTCGCTATTGTAAGGTCAGCTAAGAGAAAGGATGAGTAGACCCAAAGTCAGCCAAGTGAGTTTACTGACCTGCCAGGCTGCTCCTTGACAGGCAGAGGCAGCCCCGAGCTCACACACCAGGGAGGTTTATGGGGGTTGACTGTGGGGGCTGGCATGGCATACATTCTGAGTAAACCCACACCCTAGAGTTGTTTTGCTACATCCTAACAGCACTGCATTATTTCTAGCTCAGGTTACATAACATCTAAAGGAAATGGGGGGGGAATCCTTGCAGGAACAGGGGGCTAAGTTTCACCTATTATATAAAAGAAAGCGGCTACCATGATATCAGTGAAATCGAGCAGCTACTAACTAGAGGGGAAAATGTGAGATCAGTAAAGATTGTACCAAATCACAAAATATGATGGCCATATTTGAAAATTGTTTTGGAATGCTCAACATCACTAATCATCAGAGAAACGCAAATCACAACCACAATGAAATGTCATCTTACCCAGTCAGAATGGCTACTATTAAAAAGACAAAAATAAACAGATGTTGGTGAGGATCTGAAGAAACGGGAACTCTTATACAGTTTTGGTGGGAATGTAGACTAGTAGAGTCACTATGGAAAACTGTATAGAGATTTATCAAAAAACCTAAAATAGGAGAGGTGGAGCAAGGTGGCCAAATAGAAGCCTCCAGCCATCACCCCCTCTGCAGGAACACCAAAGTGAACAACTATCCACAAAAGAAAGCACTTCACAAGAACCAAAAATCAGTGGTTGGACATATAACACATTCTCTATAAAAAAAGAGTACATTGAGAAGTAAAACTTAGTCATGACTTTATTAAATATGTCAGTCCCTAATCATTCTTACAGTATTTTGCTATGTTCAGAATATAAAAGAAAAAAAGTAAATTGCAAAAAATATTGTATCTATAAGAAATTTAAACATTTTTAGTATTAAATACTTCAAAAAACTGGTTTTTTACCTTTTTTAAAACTAAAACTAGAATTACTACTTGATCCAGTAATCCCTCTATTGAGTATCTCCTCAAAGGAAAAATAAATCAATGTACCAAAGGGACACCTGCACACACAGGTTTATTCAGCACTATTCACAACAGCTAAAGTATGGAATCAACCTAAGCACCTATAAATAGATGAATGGATAAAGTAAAGAAACTGTAGTATATATACACACAGTAGAACATCATTCAGCCATAAAAAACAAATACAATTATGTCATTGGCAGCAACATGGATGGAACTGGAGGTCATTATCTTAAGTGAAATAAGCCAGGCACAGAAAGACAGATACTGCATATTCTCACTCAAATGTGGGAACTAAAAAATTTGATCACTTGGAGGTATAGAGTGCAAAACGAGACAACAGAGGCTGGGAAGGGTGAGTGGGGGCAAGGAGAAGAAGAGAAGTGGGGTAAAGGACACAAACATAGAGTAAGATGGAATAAATTCAATGTTTGATACCAGAGTAAGGTGGTTATGCTTAACAGAAATGTATTGTTCCTGGGTGATGGGCACCCTGAATATCCTGGCTTGATCACTACGCATTATATACATGTATCAAAATGTCACATGTACCCCATAAGCTTGGACTAATTTTTTCAAACACATTGGTGACACTGTGTGGCAGACCAAGTGCTGCAGAAAAAGGAATTGTGAATTAGATTATTTCAAGAAACTTCTCCAATCAAGAAAAAGGTTGAAGATTAAAATAATGGGTAGAAAATAATAGTAGCTAACATTACTAAACATTTATTATGTGCTATAGAGATAGAAAACATGTGGAGAGATCTAGTATCTGTAACAACAGAGACTCCAGAAAGCAGTCGAGAGCGCATGGAAGAGAAGCGATAAATCCTCTAAGCTTACTAAAGGCTTGAGTATTTGTATCCAAAGCTCATCTGGACTTCTGGGGTTCTGCTCTGACATGTGAAGAGCTCAGCAGCCACCCCTTCATCCTCACAACAGAAAAGAGCTGAACAAACTGAAAATCCACAACTCTTTTTTTCATCCACCAGAGAATCAAGACCGGAGAAATAGACGAATACAGAACCAGGAGCCAAAGCCACTGGAGCCAGGATCTAGGAGGAAAAAAACTGTAATGGACAAACTGCTGGAAGCTGAGTGGGGCCTAGACTGTGTGTTAAAAACTCCTGGGGTCCAGTCCTAGAGGGGCCTCCACGTTTTCATGAGTTTCACCTCCAAAAGCCCTACCAGAGTCTTGTGGTGAAAATTTGGGGGAAACCCCCTGATGCTTCCAGCAAAAGGGGAAAGTAACCATCTGAGCATTCTGTTCTCCACTTGCCCTCAAGGGAATCTATACTGGTTACAATGTAGGGGAAAGGAAATACAGTCCCCACTCTGTATCCATAGGTTTTGTATCCCTAAATTCAACTAACCTTAGACCAAAACAAATTTTTTTAATTGTATCACTACTGAATACCTACAGACTTTCTTTACTTGTCATTATTCCCTAAACAATACAGTATAACAACTATTTACATAGCATTTACATTGTATTTGGTATTATCAGTAATCTAGAGATAATTTAAAGTATATGGGAGGATGTGCATAGGTTATATGCAAATATTATACCATTTTATATCAAGGACTTGAGTATCCATGAATTTTGGTATTTGTGAGAAGTCCTGGAATCAAGCACCTGCCAATGCTGAGGGACAACTGTAACCAACTCCAGCCCCCTTTAACTAACTTCCTGTCTCACCTAAGGAGTAAAACAAAAGCTGGGAAGCACTTGTGAGGGTCACAGGCCAGGGCCAAAGGCTCCCTGAAAGATTGAGACCAAATCATAGGATTACAGAACATTTCTACCCTCACACCTCAACACCACATCAGTAGCGCTCCTGTGTAGTAATAACAGATTACGCTGAAACAACTGCAAGCCTGAGGCTCTATTTAAGAAAGAATGTCTAGGGAAAATCAAAAGCAACAGGGAAAACAAAAATAAGGACACTAAAGAAAACTGAAATCTCGGACATCTACAGCTATGGTAAGTGATAAACACAGCCAAGTTCTTAACCAGATAAACATAAACCCTTATCCTAAAGATCTGTTTACCTCAGGCCCTTTTAGCCAATATATCAAGTCTGCCTTTCAACAATAAATTACAAGGCATATTAAAAGGCAAGAAAAACACTCTGAAAAGATAAAGCAAACAACAGAACAAGACTTACATACGGAAAAGATTTTGATATTATTTGACTGAGAATTTCAAATAATTATACTTAATATGCTAAGGGTTCTAATGTAAAAGTGGACAGCATGAAAGAACAGATGAGAAAATATTCAGTGAGCTTGAAGATATGTCAAGAGAAACTTCCCACAAACTGAAATGCTAAGAATGAAAAATTGGAACAGAATATCCAAGAACTGTGGGATAATAACATAACAAGTAATATATTCACAAAGGGAACACCAGAAGCTGAAGAAAGAAAGGAGTAGAATGAATATTTGAAGTAATAATGGATTAGAATTTTCCAGGATTAATGATAGATACAAAACCACAGATCCAGGAAGCTTGGAGAACACAAATCAGGACAAATATAGAAAAGTCTACACTTTAACAAATCATATTCAAACTTGCAGAAAACCAAAGACAGAGAAAATCTTGAAAGAAAGCAGAGAAAAACCTGCCTTATCTATAGAAGAATAAGGATAAGAATTTCATTAGACTTCTCTTCACAAACAATGCAAGTAAGAGGAGAAGCAAGGAAATATTTATGGTGTTGAAAGAAAATAATCACCAACCTAGAACTCTGTATTTGGCAAAATTATCCTTCAAAAGTAAAGGAGATGATTGTAGACATAAATATAAAACACAAAACTACAAAATTTCCAGAATATAACATAGGAAAAAAGCTAGGTGACCTAGGGTTTGACACAGATATGATATAACACCACAAGCATGAGCCATGAAAGAAAGAATTGGTAAGTTTGACTTCATTAAATTAAAAACTTTCACTCGGTGAAAAAGCTTTTTCTCTACAAACTGGAAGAAAATATTTGCAAAACATATCTGATAAAGGAACTACATTAAAATATACCCCCAAAAAACATTAAAATTCAACGAGAAAATCCTATTCAAAAATGGATAGAGGTCCTGAACAGATGTCTCACCAAAGATACAAGATAGCATATAAGCATGTGAAAAGATGCTCAACGTCATAAATCATTAAGAAATTGCACATTAAAAATAATGATATACCACTACACACTTATTAGAATGGCTAAAATCCAAAAAGCTGACAATACCAAATGCTAGCAAGGATGTGGAGAAACAGGAACTCTCATTCAGTGCTGGTGGGAATGCAAAATGGTACAGCAACTTTGGAAGACAGTTTGGCAGCTTCTTACAAAGCAAAACAGTCTTATATGATCCAGCAATTGTGCTTCTAGGTTTTCACCCAAATAAGTTAAAAATGTATGTCCATACAAACCTGCACATTAATGTTTATTCATAAATGGCAAAAACTGGAAGCAACAAGTGTGTCTTTCAAAGCATAGATGGATAACCAAACTGATATATCCAGTATTCTCATACAATGGAATATTACTCAGTACTAAAAAGAAATGAGCTATGAAACCACAAAAAGGCATAAAGGAAACTTACAGGCCAAGAAGGCGGTCTGAAAAGGCTACATATTGTATGATTCTAACTGTATGGCATTCTGGAAAAGACAAAACTCTAGAGACAATAAAAAGATCAATGGTTGCCAAGGATTAGGGAGAAGGGTGAGTAGGTGGAGCACAAGGGATTTTTAGGACAGTGAAATATGAGACTGTGATGGTGAATACACGACATTATGCATTTGGCAAAACTCCATAGATGTACAACACAGAAAATGAGCCTAACATAAATGATGTACTTTGGTTAATAATAATGTGTGAATACTGATTCATCAGTTGTGATCATGAGCTACACTAATACAAGATGTTAACAATAGGAGAAACTGTAAAGGGGTGGGGTAAGGGGGGTACAAGGGAACTCTATGCTTTCTCCTCTATTTAAACCTAAAACCGCTCTTAAAAAATCTATTAAAAAAAAAAAAAAAAGTTCATCTATTACCAGGTAATTTGACTAAAGACAGACCTTTGCTGGAGAAAAAATTCAATTCTAATGGTTAAAAGTTTTGTAACACTTTACTTATAAGGAAAAAAAGTCAACAAACCTCTCTTCCACAGCACTGTGGTCTGTTTCAAAGTGCCTTCCCTTGTGCAGTTGCCTCATTTCCATCTACATTGTATTTCCTTTCTGAAAACCCCAATAGTGATAAAAGACACTGTTAGGGAAAGGGAATAATATAAAGACCTTAAAATATGAAATAAGAAGAAAGTGAATCTTCCTTTAGGAGCCAAATACTCTTTCATTAAAGGGAATGGTGCAGCCAACGCTGGGTACACGTGGCCTTTGTGGAGTCACCACCCTGTTGTAAATTCCCACCTTCCTGCTGATGAGAGAAGCCAGAGGATGCAGCATATTCAGTATAACCCAGGGAGCGGAACAAAGAAATTGCTAATAAACCAAACTGAGTATAATTTATTTCCTGTTGCTATGGTAATAAACTACCACAAACTTAGTGACTCAAAACAACACAAATTTATCTTACAGTTCTGGAAATCTGAAGTCCAAAATGAGTCTCACAGAACTGACGTCAAGGTGCTGGCAGGCCTGTGTAGGCCTTCCTTCTGTAGGATCTAGGGGTGAATCTTCCTTCCCTTTCCCAGGTTCTAGAGGCTGCCCACTTTCTGTGGCTCATGGCCCCATCTTCTTAGCCAGCAGCATTGGGTCAAATCATTTTCATTCTGCCATCTGTCCTTTTCTCCTTTTTCCATCTCCTCCTTCCACTTTTAGGAAATGGAAATCACACTGGATCCAGCCTGATAATCCAAAATCATCTCCCTATTTTCAAGTCACACGATTAGCAATCTTAATTCCCCTTTGCCACGTAGCCTAACGTATTCACAGGTGCTGGGGAACAGACATAGGCCATTATTCTGCCTGACGTTGTCAAAAGGAATTAAATGTGATTATGCTCTCTTCCCTTTCTAGGTATAGCTATTCTCTGTGATTCAATGTTAAAAGTTTCTTGCTGAAAACTACTTAAATATCAGTCTAAAATGCAAATCTTCATTTAAAAAATTATGATACATACTTTGGATAATTTTGAAAAAACATAAAGCATAGTGGGATTAGAGATTGGTAGTGATTCAATACATGTTACTGTTGTTAATAATGTCAGGTGTGGCTGAACTTAGAAATAATTCTCTAGCTAAAAACAGTCTTTGGTCTCTATGAAAGAAAAAAACTCCAGTTTTAGATGCAACTATCACAATTCACTGTGTCCCTTCCACAGAGGGTCACAACACACCTGCTTCTGGGAGTTGGTAAGTCTAAATACAACGTGAACCCTGCGTGCACTGGTAGTGGAGACTGCCTTAAGGAAGAAAACTGGGTCAAGGGACAGGGGCAGGAAGGACACTTACACCATTTTCTACCTTTTGAAATTTATACCGTGTGTGTATTGCCTATTCAAAAAAACATACTACTTTTAAAAAGAATACATTATGCAGCCCAGTCCATTGTGGTGGGCTGATGAAGGCTGAAGGGGCCATTCCTTCCAGGGTTCAGTGGAAAAAGGAGACACTGGCCCCTCGGGGAGTTCCTCATCCAGAATTGCTGACACCTACTGGCAACAGAGAAGCCCACAGGCTGGAGGCAGAGTGAGACTGGTGTAAGACAGAAGGCAAGAACAAACCTCCTGAATGTTCAAAAGCCATCCCAAGAAGGGAAAAGAGAAGAGGACCAGCTATAACCAAGTTATAATAGACTGTGTTTACATATTTTATAAATCAAGTAATAAAAAAATGCAAATATCAACAAGTATAATCAAGATGTACAATGTAAAAATAATAGTGCATTAGCAATTATTAGCCTAAACCCTGTTTATTTGATTTCCCTTCCCCATCCCCTCCCCCTTTTTTTTCTTTTTTTTTTTTTTTTTCTTGAGACAGAGTCTCGCTCTGTGGCCTGGGCTGGAGTGCAGTGGCCGGCTCTCAGCTCACTGCAAGCTCTGCCTCCGAAGTTCACGCCATTCTCCTGCCTCAGCCTCCCGAGAAGCTGGGATTACAGGCGCCCGCCAACTCACCCAGCTAGTTTTTTGTATTTTTTAGTAGAGACAGGGTTTCACCGTGTTAGCCAGGATGGTCTCGATCTCCTGACCTCGTGATCCACCCGTCTCGGCCTCCCAAAGTGCTGGGATTACAGGTTTGAGCCACCGCGCCCGGCCCCCCTTTTTTTTCTTAGACGGAGTTTCACTCTTGTCGCCCAGGCTGGAGTGCAATGGCCGGATCTCAGCTCACTACAGTCTCCGCCTCCTGGGTTCAAGTGATTCTCCTGCCTCAGCCTCTAGAGTAGCTGGGACTACAGGCGTCCACCACCACGCCTGGCTCATTTTTTGTATTTTTAGTAGACATGGGTTTCACCATGTTGGCTAGGCTGCTCTCGAACTCCTGGCCTCAGGTGATCCTCCCACCTCGGCCTCCCAAAGTGCTGGGATTACAGGCATGAGCCACTGGGTCCAACCCATCCCCTACTTTTTAAGAAACAACATATGGCTGAGAAGGAAAAAAAGAATATTAATGCTTTTAAAATTACAGGTAATAATATTTCAAACAACTAGGAAACATAAAAGAACACATAATTCAAGCAATGAAAGACAGATGTAGAAAACAGAAAGGATTAAATATTTGTATCAGACAAAAATATCAAAAGATCATTTAATTTTACCAAAATCGTTAAACTTCCCTTTTAAATTCCAAAAAAAAAAAAAGGTTGAGTCAAGTAACTAAATCTAAACATCTCAAACTAAAGCAGGTGCACACATTAGATTAGAAAACCTGCTAATACATCCAAAAACAAAACAACAGTAGTCATATAAAAAGGTAGGCAGGTGCAATGGCTCATGCCAGTAATCCTAACACTGTGGGAGGCCGAGGCAGGTGGGTCGCTTGAGCTGAGGAGTTCCAGGCCAGCCTGGGGAACATGGTGAAACCTCCACCTCTACAAAAAAAATATAAAAATATATATATATATATATGTATAAAATACATATAATATCTATAATATATATATAAATATATATATATAATTTATAGATATATAAATTAGCCAGGCATGGTGGCAGGTGCCTGTAGTCCCAGTTACTCAGGAGGCTGAGGAGGTTGAATCAACTGAGCCTAGCAATTTGAGGGTGCAGTGAGCCAAGATCGCACTCCAGCCTGGGCAAGAGCGAGACCTTGCCTTAAAAAATAGAATATACTGCAAGATGGAAAAGGGCCACTCTCATGTTCACAATAAAGACAGACTTGATGAGTGCGAATCACGTGGGCTTCAAAGTGTGTAAAGCTTAAAACAGCTAAAAATATAGGAAAATTTAAAAACAGTGGTAAGAGACTTGAACCTCTTCACCTCTATCACTTGTGTTCATAACTTAAGCAACTTTTAAGCAGAAAGGATCACGGGAGCCACAGAACTGAGAGAAGCCAGGATCCTTTGCAGTGCGCCAATGAGGAGAAAAGGCAGACAACTTGGATGTGTCCCAAACTGATAACCTACAAAGGTAAGATCAGTCATTGGGCAGGGACACAGACTGGCAGTAGCTTGTGGCCTGAGCCTCGGTGGGATGGAGCCCTCTGGTTCACAGGCTCTAGTCGATCTGCTCACAGGGCATTCCTAAGCCAATCCTGCCCTGTGGTAGTGGTAAATACTAAAGCAGGCCAAGCATGCAGCTTCTCAGTCACCTTCACGCGGGCTGCAGCAGAACCCATCCTCACTCCCCTGATCAGCTGATTATTATGGTAATCTTGCTGATAATTTCCAAAAATTGACCTAAAAAGTGGTATTTGAAAAAAATACTCCTAGAGTAAATCACATAAGCAATGAAAAACATGCCCCATCCATGACCACTAAATTATCAGGTTGCAGGTGTAAAAAAAAAAAAAAAAAAAATTAAACACTATCTCCCTTTTGTAGTCTCATGCATTTAGTCAAACTGGGTATTTTTTTTACATTTTCCAATTCACCATTTGTCAAAGAAATAATGGAAACTATAAAGCTGAAGAATAAACACTTTAAATAAGAATTCATACTCCAAAGAAGTAAGAATCTTTCAACTTTTATTTCTAGGATACATTCATCTGGACCTTTTTTTTTCTTTACAATTTTCCCCCTAAGATAAATGAATACAATAAAAATATAATCCAACTACCAGCAATGTTTCTAACCAGAAAAGAATCTAAAATCTCTGGTGTGATAATATAGGATTTTTTTTAAAAATATAAACTTCATACCAGAAATAAAGCCTGAATATTCTCTTTCTTTAAAAATATAATTTTTCCTTCTTTGCTCTTCCATGTAAATCTTATAATGAACCTGTTATTTCTAATGTCTATTTTTAATCCAGCAACTATAACACTACCTAGCAGGGTTTTTTCCTTTACACCTTGTTCTGTACTGTGAATCAACTAATAATTGCAAACGTCTCTAAAAGGTGAGATGCCACTTGGCTGTAGCAAGATTCTTCAAGAGATGCTGAAAATTAAAAAACAAAACACAAAAAATCCCTATTAGCAAACTGAAACCTACTTAACAAATTATATTATCCTGTTTCTGAAATCAGAACATGTATAAAAGCACTTTTGCTAACTGTAAAGCTCAAATGGAAAACATTTTTTAAAATCTGTTTTGACTATAAAGACTGCTGACTGGGATAGAACTTTAGGGACACAAGGCTCTGTGAAATCCATTCTTTTTTTCTGTAACTTCTTAGTTTTGAAGGGGAGGATTATAAATTGCAAACAAGCTGGGGTATGGATACAGGAGTATCTCATAAAGATTGATTGGTTTGTGGTGACATGTGACTGTTTTTCTTAACTGAAAATAAAGACCAAGGGGCACAGGGAGAGTTCTCTTAGATCAATACTTAATATCAGACTGATAAAAACTAGACAGTGTTTTCCCTACTTCTGACTAGTTCCTCTATGCAGAGCTTCATTATTTAAGTATAATCCAGTTTAAAATAGTATTCCAAAGCTCAACATAAATGGTCTGGGGATGATTTCCTTTCCTTGGTTTAGGAAGATAATAAAGCCTAATTATAAACATGGGTACAACACACCTGAACCACAGAGTAGTACCCTTCCAACTCCAAATCAACAGTATTATCCGTAACAGCAATAAAGGGCTGCATTTCGTGTGACTGATTGTCCCCAGACACAGGTGATCAAAAAGAAACCAAAGGATGAGTGAACTGACAAGAGGAAAAGGGTTTCGGTTGCTACATTTAAAAGGTTACACTAACAGAGCCGATGAGAGTCAGGTGTGCTGTGGCAGGAGCAGCTATGGGGGCCTCCTTTCCTAGTTTCTGAATGATCTTCCTGTGGCTCTGGGAGCAGGCCCAGCATGGGGAATGGGCTAAAAGGCTTATACATCTCTTTTTGGCCCTCAGATGCACTTACCCTTTTCTTTGGTGCCCTCTTTCCCCAAGAGAATATTCAGGCCAATTTTGTTTTTTCCTTTTTTCTGCATTAGTAAGACATTATAAACTAGCAATGTGTAATACCTCTAACTCTCACTGAGTGTCTTATGTTAGTATAAAGTACCTCAAGTAATAAGAATGTGGAACTTAAATGCCACTTACAGAATAGTCAAACAAGCCCATGTCACACTTTGATAATCCAAAGTATTAAATCTTAGCAATTGATAAAGTAAAAAACTACTTTTGCTAAGGTTTAACTATTGGACTTTAAACCAATTTTAATATTCCATGAAATCAAAGCCATTTATATTGAATTAACATGCCTTCATGTTTCCTACACACAACAAAGTTTAAAATATACATATATTTTTAAACCAATTCACTCCCTTTTACAATCATACTTTCATTCGAACATTTAAAATATAAATCCAAACTGTCAATGAAAACAACAGTGGGACAAGCAACACTATCATTAAAATGAAACAATAATGCAAGAAAAGGTCAGCGTTGAAACTCAGAAAATAAACATAAATAGATTCATTGGAAATCTGCTCATACGCCTAATGTGTTCAGAAATGAACCTCACATAAAACAGATCCCACTGCGATGTTAGACAACTCATTCCTTTCTCATTTTCTCATTCCATGATGCATGTCTTCACTATTTTTACTGAGGTTTATACAGTGAGTAGATATCCTAACGGCAGAGATGAGTATTAAATACATAGCCTACTCCAGAATTGGCATATGTTCCCAACCATTTTTTTGTATGCTCCTTGAATTATAAAATAGTCCAATCTTTAAGGAAAAAAAATTAAATGGCTTAGATCTATTCATACATATTGGGCATTAAATGTCACTAAGTTAACACAGTAAGGTGGAAAAAAGGATAAGAGGGTACAGTAAGTGTTCCCCAAACAATTCCATTACATTATGAAGTATTGTCAATGGCATATTTATTTTAACCAGGTTACGGGGAAAAAAATGCAAGAATTATTACCAGAATTTGCATCAATTTTCTGGAGAAGCGAACAATAAAACATTAAATATACACATTTATTTGTATATTTATTTGAAGAATCTTTGGTAGCAATTGCTTGTTTCTTCCACATTATAGGACTTTTTAAAATAAATGTCAAAAGCCGTTTACTAATCAGCATATGAAAGATAAACTATGATACTATTCTTTTGGTTTCCCTATAAAACGTCCTTGATAATAACTTGTACTATTCATGCACTTAAAAAACAGTATATGTTTAACTTATATACATACAAAATGAGACTAATACCAGAAAAAAAAAATTAGACAGTAATGAGAATCAATAACAAAACATAACAATGACAACTGTTCTTAAGTAATTTATTTTAAAATTATAAGATTTACAATGCCTTGATTATGCAAAATAGCATAATGGAAATTAAACCAAATCAATAAACCAAAGGGAAAGAAAACTTAATTTTCTCGAGTATCCATACTTAAACCATCTTTGTAAGTATCTGATGTCCCAACAGTGTCTTATGTAGAAAGTATAATAGTTTCAAATGTTTCACTTGCAGGTTTAATTTCTCATTTTCAATTTTTATGAACTGTAATACAATTTCAAATCCTATTATACCTAGTGTTTATACTGCAACAGCAGCAAATCTCACATGTGTAATCATATGTGGAAGTGGGGCACAGCTTCTAGCTGTAGACAGAAATTATACACTGCATTCAGTCCAGGAGAGTACATTACATTAACCAGAGCGTAGAGTTTAGTACACTTATTGCAGGGTTGGTATTTCTTTCCCTCTGATCTGAATCAGCTGAGCTGCTGAGCAGACATATTACTGCTGTGGATAGTAAGACTGCTGTGGGGGCTGAGGGAAGGGGTATGAAGGCTGCTGGGGTCCTGGGTATGGAGCCTGTCCAGGGCTCTGGTGATACACTGGTGGATATGGCATATTATACTGGCCATATGCATAAGGATTATAGCCCATGGGCATGGGCATTTGGCAATACCTGATAGGGAGAAGAAAACAAAAAAAACTTGATTGGTAAATCAAATACTAAAAAATAAAACAATAATTATTCTAGAATTACGTTTTTCATGAAAGTCATTTCTATTTTTTAGTCTGTTAAAGAACAGTGGAGAGAGAAAAACTGTTTCAAGGCACTTGTCAGAGAAAAGCATTCCTATCCTGTTCTTAATTACAACAAAAGAGTACCAAGTGTTTAATACTATCCAAAAAAATACCGAAGAAAATAAGATTAAGTATTCAAGTATTAAAAGAAAGAAAAAATATGGAGACCCTTCATTTTAACGTGGCAAAACTAGTCATCTAAATACATTCCTCTTCCACAATATTCAATATTCACTGTGATGTACATAAATTTACAACTTTAAAAGTTCTAATATTTGGAAGACAACATGTACTTACTAAGTAAAATTTAGAGCACACCTTAAAAGGTAGTCAAATGTTTGGATTTTTAAGATTAAGAAATTATCACAGAGGTTAACCTTTAAGAAAGTGCAACCCATAATTAGATAAATTTCTATTCAACTGTTTATTAAATGCCAAGTATTCTAAGTATAGGGATGTAAATAAGGCCTTATCAGTTTTGCTATGCTACGCTCAGAAAAGGTACCTGTTTATCACCTAAAGTCCAAGGAAATACCTACTGAACTCTATACAGAAGAGATTATTTAATATAAACCCAATATGTAAGGTATAAAAACAAATTTTAAAAGCCTAGGAAATAGCTATTTATGTAAGTGACCATAACATTATTTTCATTTCTGGATAAGCTGACAGTGTAGCTTATTCATTCATGACACTTCCATTTGTAGAAGGGGTGACCCTGTTTTTAACAGGTTAGCCAGAGCCTAGAAACAATATTAGCCAACTTGGGATACATGATGTTGAAGCCTTACCCAGGATATCCTGGATAGGTGGGATAGGGTGGTCCCTGGGCCTGTGGAGGAGGAGCTGAGCCAGGTGTTTGTGATGGAGCTGGTGCAGCAGTCCCAGCCCCCACTGGAGCTGGAGCAGTAGCAGAAGGAGCTCGATTTGCTGGAAGCACAGGTGGTGGAGGCCTGGCTGGGGGCTGGGGCTTAGTAGGCTATAAGAAAAAGTCAGCATTGACTATAAAATGTTTCATTTCTCTCAAACTGCTATTAATTAAAATTAATAAGGACATATGAGAAACTCTAGAATCCAACCAAATATATTTTTATTTCCCATTCTTAAATACTGGCTTATTACTATAGAAATATATCATAGTTGAATAATTCTCCAATCTGTGGAAACTCCATAGCCACTGCTCTTTTCCTGGTGCCTAATATTTAATCATTTACTGCTTCCTGAGTGGCTGGACATTTGAGGTGGAAGAAAGCAGCACAGGTACTGTTTACTACCATCATCTCCTCCCAGTCCCCAAACTCTATATGAAAAATGTCAAACACCAGAAAATTTTAAAAGAATAGTATATAAAATAATCACACATCTGCCAATGAAATTCAATAACTATTAACATTTGCCATTTCTGCTTTAT
The DNA here is from genome assembly GCF_008728515.1 of Papio anubis. Lineage (NCBI taxonomy): Eukaryota > Metazoa > Chordata > Mammalia > Primates > Cercopithecidae > Papio > Papio anubis. The sequence goes on along the minus strand of NC_044977.1, from coordinate 179,907,380 downwards.
CTATAACTACATCCATACATATTTGCAGAATCGTTTGAAGTAAGTTGCAAACTTCATGACACTAGCCCTAAAGACTTCAGCACTCAAGTTCTCATAAGGATATTATCCTACATAATCACAATACCATTTTCATCCTTAAAAAACTAATGCTATTCCCCAATGTCATCAAATATCCACTCCAAATTCAATTTTCCCTAATTAACACAAAAAAGCTCATATAGCTATTTTTATAAACCAAAATCAACTCAAAGTTCATTTGCATTTGATTGTAAGGAAACTTTCATCTCTTTTCATCTAGAATATGCCCTTTTTTTAAAACCTATGACACTCACTTTTAGAAAAGATCAACTCAGTTATTTCATATAAATGTCCCATGTGATAGATTTGTCCAATTGTTTCCTAATGGCATAATTTAACTTCTCATTTTATCATTTGTTTTATTTGCTGTAAACAGAAAGTTTGTTTAAGGGCTTGATTAGATTCGGGCTAAGCATTTTTTTGGTTAAGAATTCTTGAATGATGCTGTGTTTTACGTATCGCAAAATATCAGGAGGTTGGTTACCTGATGCAGGTGGTAACCACTAGATCCTTCCTATGTAAACCATGTTTTATCCATTAAAACAAGTAATCATCACTAATGTAAAATCTCTGTTTAAAATATTTGCCTACTAACCGGCATGGTTCTTGGCGCTGGAGTTGGAGGAGTTGGTGCATGTCCTCCTGCTGGCGAGGACTGATATGCAGGTGTAGGAATTGAAGGAGCACTAGGTTCTCTGGCAATGCTTTGTTGCAAGTCCCTTATCAAAGACAAAGTATTAAAAATTAACATGATAGAAAACAATGAACACACATAAAATACCAGCTTTTCTTTTCTTCATACATGAAATATAGAAAACAGATTCCAAACAATGATGGCATTTTAAAATATACTACATTTCAAATTAGTACAGCGACTATGGAAAACAGTATGGAGGTCCCTCAAAAAACTAAAACTAGATCTACCATATGATCCAGCAATCGCTGGGTATATATCCAAAAGAAAGGATATCCATATATTGAAGAGATATCTATATTCCCATGTTTGTTGCAGCACTTCCAACAGCCAAGAATGAATGCAACCTAAGTGTCCATCAGCAGATAAATGGATAAAGTGTAGTATATATATGCAATGGAATATTATTCAGCCATAAAAAAAATGAAATTCTGTCACTTCCAGCAACACGGATGGAACTGGAGGACATTACGTTAAGCGAAATAAGCCAGGCACAGAAAGACAATTGCATGTTCTCATTCATATGTGTGAGCTAAAAACAAGGAGACAGAGAGTAGAATGATGGTTACTAGAGTCAAGGAAGAGTAGGGGGTGGGGATCAAGAGAGGTTGGATAATGGGTACAAAAATACAGTCAGATAGAATAAATAAGTTCTAGTGTTTAATAGCACCATAGGGTGATGATAGTTAATGGTAATTTATTGTGTATTTCTAAATAGCTAGAAGATTTGGAATGTTCCCAACACAAAGAAACGGTAAACATTTGAGATGAGGAATATCCTAATTACCCTGATTTGATTATTATACATTGTATTCATGTATCAAAATATCACATGTGCCCCACAAATATGTGATGAATATCCTAATTACCCTGATTTGATTATTACACATTATATTCACGATCAAAGTATCACATGTACCCCATAATATGTACAATTATTTATCAATATAACAAAAACTGAAAAAAAATAAAATATACTACATTTCTATTCTTGACTAGAATCTCAATCCTCTTTCTTCCTACTGTTTAATAAAATGAAGTTGTATCTTTTTTCTATTTCTGAAGACTAGGGGAAAAAAGTAAACATTTTCAGAGATCACAGTTATAGCTAGAGTAAGAAACATGTCAAACTGGGCAAGTAATCCTAAAAGACTGCCCACCCTCTAATAAAAGGTAGTCCCTGGATTTAAAAAACTCCTAACATCATCTATCTAAAAGTTATCAGAAAACTACAATGACTTATGTAGCCAGTGTTGTAATCACTTTATCAGTGTTTATACAAAATAAAACAGATGAAAAAGCTAACCTTTTATGCAAACCATTATGCAAATTTCTAGATAAAAACTTTCTGAAGACATTCAAAGAAATGTGGCATTGAGATATTTTATGTTAAAAGATAACACATGACCTGTCACTAAGGTAAACTCATGAAAGACATATTGCTGAAAATACTCTTACAATTTAGTACTAAAAATTAGAAAATTTTGTCTTCTCTAACAGTAATTTGAAATTCATCCCAAAACCACACTAAACAATACCTAAGGTAAAATGCACTCCATGTAATACATGATGTCAATCATCTTTTCACTGCACTGATTAATGTACACAGAGAAGTAAATATGACAAGTCCCAAAATGTCTGAGACAGTACCTTTTGCCCTGATTTAACAAATAACAGCAAAGCCCCACATTGTCCGCATCCCAACTTCCCTCTCAAGAAGGGCCCCAATCACTCCAAACATAAAGAAAACTAGTATACATTCATCAAAAAAAAAAAGCTACTTCTTAATACAAGTAAATAACTGCTTATTATTTATTAATAAGTTTTTAATATCAAAATTCTAAAAGGTCAGATTTGGAAATATCTAAAATATATATATATATATTATAAAGCTTTAACACAATACCTTTTTTCCTTTGATAAACTCTAGGGATGGATGCAGTAAATAACACATTTACAGGGCAAATGATAATTTCCTAGCCACTTACAAAAGATATAAATCAATGCTATTAAATAAAACCAATAATGTAAAAGAGCAAAAAGATATTTTAAAAAATGCCACCAGTATTCCTACGCCCAAAATCTGACAATGGTTTTCAAACCATTAGTAAAAAGAAAGTAAAGCTCAGAGTAAACCACTCATTCTTCTTAAACTCTTTAAATTACTGATGAAAGATTTCAATGAAAACAGAAATTAAAAAGCAAAGCCTCCAGCTAATAAGCATATAAAAAGGACATATTAGTCATCAGGAAAATGAAAATTAAACTCATACAATGAGATAATACTACAAACCCAGCAGAATATAGCTAAGGGCAAAAATGTGGAGCAACCAGAACTCTCAGATATTGCTAGGAGGAATATAAATTAGTACAATCGCGTTGGAAAACTATTTGAAATACCAACTAAGCATACACATACCCTTTGACCTAGATATATACCCAACAGCACTGCATATAACATGCTCACCAAAAGCATATACTGTCTAATACAGTAACCACTAGCCACATATAGCTATCAAACATCTGAAATGTGGCTAATCTGAATTGAGATGTGTTGTAAGTATAAAATACACATTAAACTGGGCACGGTGGCTCACGCCTGTAATCCCAGCACTTTGGGAGGCCGAGGCAGGTGGATCACGAGGTCAGGAGTTCAAGATCAGCCTGGCCAAGATGGTGAAACCCCGTCTCTACTAAAAATACAAAAATTAGTCGGGCTTGGTGGTGGGCGCTTGTAAACCCAGCTACTCGGGAGGCTGAAGCAGAGAATTGCTTGAACCCAGGAGGCAGAGGTTGCAGTGAGCCGAGGTCATACCACTGCACTCCAGCCTAAGCGACAGAGCAAGACGCTATCTCACCCAAAAAAAACAACACACACACATTAGATTTCTAAGACTTAGTATGAAAAAAAGTAAAATATCTCTCATTTATAATTTTACATTGATTATATGTTAAAATGATAATACTTTGGACATACTGGGTTAAATGGAATACTGAAATTAATTTCACCTGTTTTCTAACTACAGCTACTACAAATTTTACATTTTCCATTGCATATGTCACTGCATAGTACTTCACCATATAGATATAGTTTTATTTAATTAACCAGAACCAGACATTTGACTTGTTTCTATATTTTTACTGCTACCAACAATATTGGACAGCAGTGATTTACAACATTCATGCCAGCACTATTTACAAAAGCTCAAAACTAGCAACTATTCAAAATATTCAACAGAATAAATAACTTGTATATTCACATAAAATATATACAGAATTGAGAATAAAAGATCTACAAATACACACAACTTATACTGATGAATCTCACAAATACAATGTAGAATAAAAGCCAGTCATAGAAGAGTACATCACATGTGATTCTATTTATATGCAATGCAAAAACAGGAGAAAGTAATCTATGTTCTCTCACAAGTTAGGATAGTGGTTGCCCTGGAAGAGAAAGATAAAGAAAGACTGACTGGGTGGATGCATTAACAATGCTTTTAGTGTGCTGAGAATTTTCTGTGTATTGATCTAAGTGCTGGTTGCCTGGGTGTACTCAGTTTGTGAACATTCAACAAGATATACACTTATGTATACTTTTCCAGTATACATTATATTCCGTAAGATTTCAAAGTATTTTGGCCTTGAGTATTAACAATGACTAACAAAATTAACTCTCAGATATTCAAAAGCTAATATTATTATATGGCCTACTTTTCCATCTTTCATTCACCTTTCAATCACTGAGCTGAAAATATTTGACAAGTGTATATAATAAATATACACACAAATAGCAACAAACCTGCTTTTTAGATATATGAATTATAAAATATTTAAAATGACAATATTCCAATCTTTCTTCCTTAGAATATCCAGAGCTTCTTTGTGCATAAACAAGTCAATTTCTATGTTTATTGTTTTCTTCCTTTTTACACAAAGCATACTCTACACACTGTTCTGCGTCTTTTTACCATAACTATCTTGAAGATCTTTCCATATCAGTAAATTGAAAACATCCTGTTTTTTAAAATAGCTGCACAGCATTTCACTATACAACTATAGCTTTATTTCAGCAGCCCTGGTCACTTTGTTTCTGCTTTTTTACTGCTATTTGCAATGCAGAAATGAATAAGCTCATAAATATGTCATTTCTAGCATATTCTAATATATCCTCAGAATAGATTCCCAAAAACAGAATAGCTGGATTAAAGGATGTTTGCGTTAGTAGTCTTATTCTTTACAGCTAAACTGCCCAACACAAGGATTGCACCATTGTGTATTCTCACAGCAATATAAAATCTATTTCTCCAACATGTGACAACAAAGCATGTTATCAAACTTTCGGATTCTTGCCAAACTGAAAAATATTATTTCAGACTAATTTTAATTTGTATTTTATAATGAATGAGGGTATTCTTTTTTTTATTTCATTTATTTAAGAGCCATTTATATTTCCTTGTCTGCAAAATTCTGTTAGCGTCTTTTCCTCAGTTTTCTATTGGGTTTTCTTCTCATTGATTTCTAGTTCTTTTCTAAATAAAGTAAATTAGCCTTTTGCCTGTGAATAAGTTTCAAATATTGGATTCCCAATTTGTTATATCCTGACTCTGTTTACCATATTTCTGTGAGGAACTTATTCTTTTCTTTTTTTTTAATACCTTCTGGAATTTAAGTAGGAGTTATTAGATGCTGCCCATCCCAGCTTTATTAAGGAATTCTCCATTCTATTTTACACCTTATATATCATTTACAAATTTCAAGTTTGGTCCACTCAGAACTTACTTTGGTATAAAGATAACTTTTATTTTCTAAATGGCTGGGCAGTTGTCCACAACCTCTTCTGGTTGGCTGAAGATCTTTTACACTAAATTCACATATGTATTTCAATCTATTTCTATTTTCTATTCTGTCTTTGTCTAATCATGTACCAGCATCACTGTGTTTTAATTAAAGATGGTATTATATACCTTAATATCTGGTAGAACTAGTATCCCTTCACTATTCTTTTTACTGTTTTCCTGGCTGACCTTGTTTCTTTTTCTACTTGAACTTCAGGATCAACTTGTCTAATTCCAAATGAAAAGCTGCTGACATTTTTAATCACAAGTATGTTGAATGCATATGTTTATTTCTTTATTTATGTTTGTTATTAGAGATAGGGTCTCACTGTTGCCCAGACTGGAGTACACTGGCTATTTACAGGTACAATCATAGCGCACTACAACCTAAAACCCTAGGGCTCAAACCATCCTCCCACTTCAATCTCCCAGGTAGCTGGGACTAGAAGTGCATGCCATCACGCCCGGCTGATGTATAAGTTAACTTAGAATTGACATCTTTGGCCGGGCGCGGTGGCGCAAGCCTGTAATCCCAGCACTTTGGGAGGCCGAGACGGGCGGATCACGAGGTCAGGAGATCGAGACCATCCTGGCTAACACGGTGAAACCCCGTCTCTACTAAAAAATACAAAAAACTAGCTGGGCGAGGTGGCGGCGCCTGTAGTCCCAGCTACTCGGGAGGCTGAGGCAGGAGAATGGCGTGAACCTGGGGGGCGGAGCTTGCAGTGAGCTGAGATCGCGCCACTGCACTCCAGCCTGGGCGACAGAGCGAGACTCCGTCTCAAAAAAAAAAAAAAAAAGAATTGACATCTTTATGAAGTTGAGTCATCCTATCCAAGAACATGTTTTTTAAGTCTTCTTTTGTGTCCCTGAAATAGTGTTTTCTTCACATAGATCTCAAATATTATAAACTTATATTTTATCTTTTTTGTTGCTATTTTAAGTGGGTCTCTTCCTCCATCTTATCTTCTAAAGGCTTATTTACATGAAAGTCACTGATTTCTACAAATTATATTTATGATCAACAACTTCAGTAATAATTATTTTATTATTTGCAGAGTTTTGGGGTTTTCTTGGGTTTTCAAGTAGTTGTACAATCATAATGTCTGTAAATAGTGCTAGTTTTACTTCTTCCTTTCCAATTTTTTAATTTCTCTCTCATGTGATTGCCTTGGCTGGTACTGCAGTACAGTATTTAAAAATAGTGCTGATAGTGGTTATTTGTTTTCTGTTCTTGACTTGAGAGGGAACTCTTTATAGTGCTTCTCCATTAATCACTATACTGAGTTTTGGGCAGAAATATATACACACACAAACATATATATACTTTCATGTTATGGAAGCATCTATCTTCTATCTATTCTTATTTTACTGAGTATCAGAACACTCATTTTCTCAAATGCTTCTGCCTCATCTATTAAGACAAACCAGTGATCCTTCCTTTGATATGAAAACACTGAATACTGAATACTGGAATAAACGCCCCCCCTCCCCTTGTCAATAATTCTTTTTTAACGTCCTGGTGACTATTACTGTCAAATACTTTATTTAGGACTTTTGCATCCATATTCATAACTGAAACTGGTCTGTAGACTGTTTTGTATTAATTTTTGTTAGATTTTTTATCATTAAGACTAATATGGAGAATACTCATCTTTTTTTAGGCTGTGGGGGTGGCTCACACCTGTAATCCCGATCACCTGAGGTCAGGAGTTCGAGACCAGCCTGGCCTACATGGTGAAACCCTGTTTCTACTAAAAATACAAAAATTAGCCAGGCGTGGTGGCGCACACCAGTAATGCCAGCTACTCGGGAAGCTGAGGCAGGAGAATTGCTTGAATCCAGGAGGCGGAGGTTGCAGTGAGACAAGATTGCATGATTGCACTCCAGCCTGGGTGACAGAGCAAAACTCCGTCTTTAAAAAAAAAAAAAAAAAAAAAAAAACTTTTTTTTTAAACATTTAGAACATTTTTAAAACATTCTATTTATTTGCTTTTTATAGGTTTAGCAGAAATATTCTAAAAGCAACTGACCTGCTCTTTCTTAGAAGAAAATGGTAACTTCTCTCATGAACATGAGCAGAGAGGTGAATGAACACGAACATGTTCATTCTCTGTTCATGAATATGAACAGAGAGATGAATAAAGATCTAGTTGCCTGAAAGGGTCATCAGTATAAGACTCTTTCAGCTCTTTATATTTATTACTAATGAATATAAACTTTAGGATCAACTTGTTTAATTCCAAATGAAAAGCTGCTGACATTTTTAATCAAAAGTATGTTGAATGCATATGTTTATTTACTTATGATGGTTTTTTATGTACCCGAAGTACAGTTTGGATATAAAATCTTTAGCTTGTATTTATATGATATAAAATCTTTAACTCATATTTACTATCCTTGAGATTACAGCAATCACTCCACTCTCTTCTAGCATACAGTGCTTTCAGCCTAATTTTTTTCGCCTTTTTATACATTGACTTGTTTTGCCTGACTGCTAAAGGATTCTGCCATTATCTTTTAAGGCCAATAATTTATATGCCTTGAAGCTGACAGTTCTTGATCATTTTCCCCTACCATATGATACACTCTTTCAACAACCTTCACTTACTTCAAGAAAATGTTCTTGAGTATCATTAAATAAGTGTTCTGTTTAGAGAACGTTAAATAACTGCTCTGTCTGGTTTTTCTTCTTTGAGAGAAATCCAATTTTGCATATATTAGGTTTTCTGTGCCCATCTTCTCTCTAATCCTTTGTAATTCTTTCTTGACTTTGATTTCATTTTAATTTCCGAATTTCTACTCTGTGTTCCTGTGTGTTCTTCAGCATTTATTTGCCCTTTGTGCTCCTTCCCATTTTGTGATGGTTTTATTCTTCCCTTCTACTTCTTTCCTGAATTCTGACACCTCACATCTTATCACTTCCTGTTTTCTTACCATATTCCTGCAGTTCTGGAATTTCTGCTCAAAGTGTTCCTTAGAGTGCTTGCAGTCCCCAACCTTTTTGGCACCAGGGACCAGTTTCGTGGAAGACAATTTTTCCACAGGGGAGCGGGAGATGATTTCAGGATGAAACTGTCCCACCTCAGATCATCAGGCATTAGTCAGAGTCTCACAAGGAGCGCACAACCTAGATCCCTTACATGGGCAGTTCGCAATAGTGTTTGCGCTCCTATGAGAATCTAATGCTGTGGCTGATCTGACAGGAGGTGGGACTCAGGCAGTAATACTCGCCCAGCCACCTGCCTGCCTGCCACCCACCTCCTGCTGTCCAGCCCAGTTCCTAATAGGCCACGAACCAGTACCAGTCCATGGCCCCAGGACTGGGGACCCCAGCCTTAGAATGACTGCCTTCTTACATTTGTTGTTGTTGCTGTTGTTGTTTAGTTCATGGTCAGATGTTTGCTCATAATTTTCATCTATTCTGTGGCAATATTATTTTGGTAAATGTTCTTCATCTATGAAGTTTTATTAAATTTTGTTAATGTTTTTTACCTTTTATCAGCACTGTGCTACTCTGTATTGATTACTCAGCAGAAAATGAGTTGTATGTTAACTGGCCCTGCTTTCTCAGCAGCCTCCTTCTAAAAGTGATTTTGCTGGTATTCTCCGAGCTATTCATGCTGTCTCCTCCATGTTCTATAGCTGTAGTTTTATGTAAGGAACCTACTTGCTAGTTCAAAATAAACTGCTTGTATTTACTGGCACTTCCTGAGATCTGCCACCTGAACTGTTTTATCATTTCTGTGACCTCACTGTACTTCCTGCATCTAGAGTTTCTGCTTCTTTTCGTCCTTTCATTCCCAGATTGTGCAGCTGTTTGCTTGTTGCTTTGTAAAATACTCGATCTACTTCCTTCTTCCAGGAGAAAAGGAGGGAAATTGCTATCTCATATTACCAAATTCACACCAAAAGTCTCTACATGATTTTTTAAAAGAAAATTCTTTAAGTACAATTTGATACACAAAACAGACTTACTTTAAGAGTTCATCTCTTTCTGTCTTCCGCGCAAAAACTATATCACTGCATTTGTTCTGGAACCTGACCAGGATTTCAGTCAACTCATTGTAAAACTATAAGCAAAGAACAAATACAAGTAATGAACAAGAACAATTTTTTAATCCAGAGAGTAATGTGATCTAAAGCTAATTTGTCAATGATAGTTAAAGCCGAAGAACTGAAATCTGCATGAGATACATTCATACAATTTACTAGGCCCAACAACTTAATATTAAATGTGATCCAAGATTCCTAGAGAAAATAAAAATAAAATCATTTTTACAGAACATTCTCATCAAAAATGTAACAAGTTAAAAGTTTCATGATCATGAAAATCTTCCTAATTCCTAGAGAAAAGTCAATTACTTAATAACATTAAACCTATTTAAGTGGAAGGATTAGGTTTTCATATTCACTACAGAAATGCAAGCACACTTCAGAAACCCTTAAAAGAATTTCTAAAGGCTCTCTGGAGGGTTTTCTCAGCTTACCTATTTAAACAAAGCATTTTAAACCAAATTAAAATGGCATTTTACTATCCTATTTGGAAGGCTTTGCAGTATTTTCACCCTTTCTTCAGAGGGTTTTACATTTTACCTACTGTATTTGTGTCAAGGTAACTTTATTCAGTGAGTATTACGAAGTTAAGTACCAAAAGGAATTATGCATCTGAAAAAACTTAAAAGTCACTGCTCCCTCAAAAACAAAGTAACTGGTAAAAAGAAATATAAGCAAATTCCCTAAACTTTTTAAAGGACAAGACAAGAAAGTACTTACATATTTAGGAAGCCCTCTTGACGCTTGGGCAGGCCACAAGTCTGTCCTCAGCAAACCACCACACAGAATATAAAAGTCATGCCCCCCACCTTTTCTATCACAAATCAGTCCCCAAATTAGTCAATACTCCTGTCCTCTCAAAATTCATCAGTCAACTTCCTATCCCTTAAAAAGGTGTCACTGACATCTCTGCTAATTCCTGCTACCTCGAATATTTATACCCCTTTTCTGCCAGTTGAAATATGCAATCCCATGAAATGTTGCCACCTTCATTAAGCTTTCTCCCTCCTATAACAAACTTCGCAGAGACAATAGCGTTAACGCTAAAATTCCAGGCAAAGAGTAATTTGGTTCAACTGGAAATACCATTTAACTTCCAAACTATACGTTCACATCTGTACTTGCTAGCTATGATTCCTTTTGCATGTACTTCATACCTTTGTGCCCTCCTTCAAATTAGCTACCAGTTCAACAAAGTTGTCATATGCAGTAGCTAAATTCTTCAAAACTTCTTCTCTTAAGTTAGCTTCATTATTAGATTGTTTCATTTTCGAAAATTCCTGATGTGAGACCTTGTTAAAAGAAAGATTTATGTATTTACATTTATTTATAAAATATAGCTCATAACATTTTTATTGATCTTTTCCAATTATGAAAATCATATGTAATTAAATACATATCCAAAATTACTAGAATTACCTAGTATACTCTTTTGAAGTCTCATTATGCTTTAAATCTTTCTTAAGTAAAAATTTCAAAAATCCAATAGGAGTCAAAACAACCAATAATGACCATGGATTTCTATTAGTATATAACACTTGCAAAAAATATAACATGAAAATTATTTTACCTTTTGGAATATTTTATATCATATATAGATACAATATTTAGGAGTAGAAATGCATGTTTAATTCTGCACGTTAACTATTAAAAGAGCAAAATTTCAAGTCTTTGTTAGTCCAAATTACCTATCTGTAAACACGAACACTAACTTCAAACTTCTCAACATACTTAGTTTGCATTATCTTTTAAAAAAATGACTGAAGTCTGTACGTATGTTAGCCATATAATTAAAGGTATCAGTAATTCCAACTAATTTCGATTTTCTTCCTATACGGAAAAAAACCAAAGCTATTAAAAACTTGGAACCATGAAAAATATCTGAAGTATCAAGCACTCCTAAGTAATATGCAACATTTTAGCCATAGAAATGACTTTGTTTCTGCAGGGCGTGGTGGCTCACGCCTGTAATCCCAGCACTTTGGGAGGCTGAGGCGGAAGGATCACGAGGTCAGGAGATCCAGACCCTCCTGGCTAACACGGTGAAACCCCGTCTCTACTAAAAATACAAAAAATTAACCAGGCGTGGTGGCGGGCACCAGAGGCTGAGGCAGGAGAACGGCAGGAACCCGGGAGGCGGAGCTTGCAGTGAGCCAAGATCGTGCCACTGCACTCCAGCCTAGGTGACAAAGCGAGACTCCGTCTCAAAAAAAAGAAAAAAAAAATGACTTTGTTTCATAGATATAAATAAAACTGATGTGCCAAGTTTAATTTTACAAAATACACATGTATTAAGTTCTACTCTTAACTACAGATATTCTCCAATGTCATTTTCCTAACTGAATATAGGTTTAGTCCAGACATATCCTTTCTGTAATTTTTAAAACATATATCTTATTAAATATATGAATTTCACCTGAATATTTTTAAGAAGTTCTTCCTGTTTCTTTAGAGATTCTTGGACTTTAGTTGTAAGACCTCCATAGACTCGATCTAGTTCAGTAACAGAAAGAGCTTCTTCATTTATCACACCATCTTGAGCCAGAGCTGTCAAAAACTTGCTTGTCATGTCAAAATTCACAGATTTCAAGTCATTCTCCAGACCCTCTCTTTCCTTCTTTACTTCATCAAGATTTGACAATAAGGATTTTAAGACATTTACAACCTAAACAATAAAAAAGACACCTTAGTTTAACTGAAAAAAAAAATTTTCAAAAAGGAAATAATATATAAAGGTTCATTCGGGCTAAGAGAGAGATGGTTTCTCAGAGAGCCAAATATAAACTGAACGTCAGGTTTATATAGACAGACATTGTACCTTCAGTTGACTCAGATTAAAACAAAAGCAGCATTAATAACAATAGCAACAGCTACAATTTACTGAACTCTTATGTGTTAGGCACCATGCTAAACACTTCAGAAATATAATTTTATGTATTCCTTACAATACCCCATGGGGTATATATATTTATGACCCCTATTTCAAAGATAGGGATAATGAGTCTCAGAAAAATTAAGTGACACAGTTATACAGCTACCATGGGGCAGAGGTGAAATTTGAGACCTAAGTCTGACTAATTACAAAACCAATCTCTTAGCCACTCTACACTATACTCCCTCCCGACCATAGCTGTGAAGCAGGGGAAGGTATGATTTTGTAGGTAAGTAGATATCCTATTTTGCCTAGAGAGACTGAGAGAGACATAGAGAAATAGAGGTGAACATAGAAATACAGACAGTTATGAAGCAAGCATGGTAGATGGAGAAAGAAATAGAGAAAGATACAGATATAAACCTATATACCACACATCTATTTTATACACTGGGAGAGGAAGAAGGTAAGAGGGTTCTTGTGCCTCTCTTCAAATATCATTAAGAGTTTTAGGCCAGATGTAGAGGTTCGAGCCTGCAGTCCCAGCACTTCAGAAGGATCACCTGAGCCTAGGAGTTCGAGACCAGCCTAGGCAACAAAGTGAGACCCCATTTCTACATTAAAAAAAAAAAAAAACTAGCTGGGCGCAATGGTGTGCACCTGCACTCACAGCTACTTCAGAGGCTGAGACAGGAGGATTGCTTCAGCCCAAGGGATCAAGGCTGCAGTGAGCCATGATCATGCCACTGCACTCCAGCCTGGGTGACAGAGAGAAACCCTGTCTCAAAACAAAACACAAAAACAAAATAGAAATTTATCTCTTGTATTCAGTCAAGACACTCTCTGACCTATACCCACATGATTCATAAACACCCCTTCATATTAATAGTGTTCAAGCACCTTCTAATGAGCACTTTCAAGTTGCCCCTTTCACTCATCTCTTCATACTTTGCTAGGACCACCACGAAAAACATCAACCCAATCTCCCTATTCTGCTTGCCCCAATGAGGCTCATAGAAAGAAAACTGGAGGAAAGACAAAGGAAGAAGAGGGCACCATGAGCCTTGTCTCCACCCGTCTTTCTCATTACCAGCAGCAATTCCAATTCCCATGGATCCCCCTACCAACTGCCTGTTTCTAAAAATTCCTATCCTACTCTTCCTTCCACAGTCTTAGTTAGCTCCTTAATAGGAATGTCCAATGTAACATCCCTTTGTGAAGACCAGAGACTCGAGGTTTCTTCTAAAGGTAGGTGAATTTCCTTTTTGGCCTCATTTACACCCATATCTCCTAAATATCCTAATTTTAAAACGGAAGGAAGTGAAAGGAAAAGAAGGGGAAGGGAAAGGAAGAGAAGGGGGAGGGGGAGGGGGAGAAGAGAGGAAGGAACGGGGAAGGGAAGGAGAAAGGGAGTGAGAGAAAGAAGAGGGTACAGGGGAGAAGGCTGTGGAAAGAGAAACATGATTCCTAGAAAACATCAAACCACAGAAACTCTAAAAGGAAGGAGGAAGAGAAAGAATCATACTGGGTGGATATGGCAAAGTCTGTTGAAAGACCTAGTAGTACTTGATATTAGATGATGTGAGTAAAACTTTTCTTCCAAGTGACTTCCAGGATATATTATTAAATGAAAAAAAAAAAAGGGGGTACAAAGGCATATCTAGTATACTGCAATTTGAGTGAGAGAGAAGGAAAATCAGAAAATAAATACACACATATATAATACGTATATATGTATATGTATGTATTCATAATTTTGGGGGGTTTTTTGTTTGTTGTTGTTCTTGCAAAAAGAAAATCAGTAAGGACAAACCAGAAACTAACAAATATGGTTACTTACAGGAAATATACAGGAAAGAAGTAGTAGGAAAAGGAATGAGGCTTTCTGCATGTACCTTTTGAATCATGAACATTTACACACTCAAAAAACAAGATTAAGTCAAAACTTGGATAAGGAAACAAATGAACTAATAATGGTCTATCAAAGTGAAACGTAATTACATAGAAAAAAAGTAATTGCATAGGAAAAAAAAAAAACTTCTACTCTGACTGTACTCCCTTAAAGACCATAATGGACTTAGTTACTGTGCAATCAAGGACAGGTTACTACTTAGAAAATCCAATTTTCTCAACTGCAAAATGGGCATAATAGTACCTATGTCAGGACTGTTGTGAAGACTGAGATAATCTATATAAAGTGCTCAACATAACTTCTAACAAAGGGTAAGTATTCAATCACATTACCTAGATTAGGAAGAAAAGCTAACCGCAACTTCCATGGTATCTAACCAGACGGATACAGAAGCTTTCTAACCAGACGCTACAGAGGGCCGAATAGTTAACAAATCCTGTGATATTCAAAAATGCAATAATTCTAACTTTCTGGAAAAAAAAATGCCATTTCAAACAACCAATTTATGAACAAACTTGTGGACTACCACACAAAGATAGAGATCCCTTGTATTATGAACATCTTTTTAAAAAATTTCATATGCAGTATACTAGTTTAACATAATTCAGATTATATGACACTGGCCTCATTTTAACAGAGTAAATGAAGTAGAAAATGAATTAAACTGCTTCCACAAATGACCAAGATAATAAGAAAACCACTGCCTACATTTTCTTATAAATTCAAATTTGAGGTTTAACATGTTATTAAAGTATATAAATAATTAGAATCCTAGGGTATTTATTTCTTACATACAGCTCCAGCTATCTTTCAACTGCAATTAAATGTATCCCTTTATTAAGTTAGGCTGCCAGTGATGATTATTCAAACAAATACTTTTGTTTTGGGTACCGTTCTAGATGCTATGGACACAACTACTAACAAAAACAGTCTTTTCCTTCATTTGGGCACCAGAGAGGATTAAATAAATATGCAAAGGGGAGGATTAAACAAATACACAAAAATAGAATAATGTGGGTAGACAATGACAAAGATGGAGAAGAGGTGACATCTGAGACTAATGAAAAAGAAGTAACAGCCACGGAAATGGGAAGAAAGCCCTGCACAGAAGGAAACGCAAATGTAAAAGTCCTGTGGCAGGCACAAGCTTGGCAGGATCAAAGGAAAGAAAAAAAAGGCACTCTGGCTAAAGCATAGTAAACAAAAGGCAGAACAGCAGATGAGGTCAAACAGAATGGCAGGAATGGCATCACCTAGGTTGTCAATACTTTGTCTTTTAGATCAGAATCTTACAAACTTTTTTGGTAAAGGACCAAACAGAAAATATTTTTGCCTCAGTAGGCCACAGTCTCTGTTGCAGCTCTTTAACTCTGCTTTGCAGAGTGAAAGACAATGTGTAAATGAATGAGCGCAGCTATGTTTCAACAAAAATGTATTAACAAACACTGAAATCTGAATTTTATATAAAGCCCATATATTAAAACATTCTTTTGATTTTTTTTCCAGCCATTTAAAAAATGAAGTAGAAAGTTTTACATTTTTTTAAATGAGTTTCACATTTAAAAAATGTAAAACTCATTCTTAGCTCATAGGCCATACAAAGAGAAGAGGCAGGCTGGATTTGGCCCACAAGCCAGTTTCCTGACCCCAGTTTTATATTTAAAACCCTCTGTAGCATTTAACAGCACCAAGTACAATATGAGACATAAGAAATGCCCTCAATGGGCTGGGAGCGGTGGCTCATGCCTGTAATCCCAGCACTTTGGGAGGCCAAGGCGGGTGGATCATGAAGTCAAGAGATTGAGACCATCCTGGCCAACATGGTGAAACCCCGTCTCTACTAAAAATACAAAAACTAGCTGGGCATGGTGGTGCACACCTGTAGTCCCAGCTACTCGGGAGGCTAGGCAGAACTGTTTGAACCCAGAAGGCAGAGGTTGCAGTGAGCCAAAATTGCACCACTGCACTCCAGCCTGGGTGACAGAGTAAGACTCCATCTCAGAAAAGAAAAGAAAAGAAAAAAGAAAAAGAGCTACTCGGGAGGTTAGGCAGGAGAATTGCTTGAACCCAGGAGGCAGAGGTTGCAGTGAGCCAAGATTGCGCCACTCCACCCCAGCCTGGGTGACAGAGTAAGACTCCATCGCAAAAAAAAAGAAAAAAGAAAGAAAGGAAAGAAAGGAAAGAAAGGAAAGAAAGGAAAGAAAAGAAAGAAAAGAAAGAAAAGAAAGAAAGAAAGAAAGAAAGAAAGAAAGAAAGAAAGAAAGAAAGAAAGAGAAATGCCCTCAATGAAATCTTCTATTTTACTTTTATAACCTTGTCATTTTATTTTCAGAAAAGGCAAATAAGCAACTATCTCTACAGCAATGAAAGCAGAAACTTGATACATTTACCCTACACTAAAGGTAACCTAGAGGAGTTTTTTTGTCTCTTTATGTTAGGGACCAAGGTGCTCAGCACAGTTCTGGAATAAGTAGGCCTTCAAAAAACACTTGGTGAGTAAATAAATAAAGAGATTCCAGCCATTCTCAGTATGTCTATAAACTTTCTGTCATGAGGAATCAGGAGTAAAAGCTGTGTTTGCAGATCCTCCACTAGTCTGTGAATCCAAAAAAGGCACTCCTTTGGGAGGGCACACAGTTTTAAACAGTTCTCTCTATGCTGTACCTCTAAGGAGGTAAAGCGTTTTTTTTAAAGGTCCCCCCCACCCCCCATTACTCCCAGCAGATGTAACACTTTGAGTGTAACTGAACATCATCCTTGTGCAAAAAAAGATGTTCCTTCCTCTGGCTAGACTCAGCCCCATATACATTAGGGCCAAGGCTTGGCCAGCCAACCATAGACTAGATTTCATGCCACAGTAGATCATAGGCAACCAATCACAAGTGATCCTAGGTATTTAATATAAAAATTTTTAAATACAGATTACCACTAGTCTGCAAAATTTTTCAGAGTATGTCAATATGTAAAACCAGATGCCTGAAGAGACTGAAAATAAGTAACTAGACAGTAGGCTTCTTCACAATGAAAGAAAAGAACCGCCCTACCATCAAACTTGGACTTTTTAATAAAACGTGTACATTGCATCACTCTAATCAGCAATCAAAAAACTCAGTTTTTATCATAAAAATTCTGGCTAAAATGTGTCATCAACTATTATGACAACCATCTGAAATAGCTTTGATACACCTGATGCTTGCCTTATTTGATAAAGGCATATGACAAATGAATATACAGAGAGTACTGAAATTTTTGTGGTTCCCTGTCAAGAAACTTCCATAAAATGACTTCATATTGACTACAAAAGTTCCTTTCTCCTGTGTAACACAACTAAGGATTAATAAAACTGATACAACTGAATAAAATATCAACAAATCAGTGCATACTAATGCAGATTTTGCTTAGCACAAACCATTTTTGCTTTTCTACTGAAAGCAGAAGAATCAAGGGATGAAAGCCACATAGTTCTGAGTCATGTACAAGACACCAAAAAGAATACGAAGAGAGTACTAAACAGAGATCTTTTTCTAAAATAAAAAAGGTACCAGAATTTATTGCTGTTCCAAGGGTCTGCAGTTTCTTCTTCGGGTTCTTTGTTCTTTACAAGTTAACCTTCTGACCACCTCCCTTTTCTCCCCTACGTCCTCAAAGCAACTAACTCATATTCCTTGTTCCATTGGGTTCCCCTGTCACATTCAGGTTCAATGCACATTCAACTATGTAGCTTTCTCTTCCCTTTGAGAGGTGCCCAGTACCTGTGCATTTACCCTACACTAAAGGTAACCCAGAGGAATTTTTTGTCTCTTCATGTTAGGGACTAAGGTGCTCAGCACTGTTCTGGAATAGTAGGCCTTCAAACACTTGGTGAATAAATAAATAGATTCCAGCCATTCTCAACATGTCTATAAACCTTCTGTCACGAGAAACCAGGAGTAAAAGCTGTGTGTGCAGATCCTCTGTACCTCTGATAACTCTCTAGACACAGCCACTACTCGGCCCTTCTCTGATCCTACACGTTTACTTTTTCTGCCTATCCACTCTGTTCTCGTAATGCGCCAATCTCTTAAGAAGCCTCTGAAGAGAACTGCTCCAAATTACTGAAATTTAAGTACTTCATCTAAATCCCCATAACATACCTCCTATACTTTCCCTGTGACATTTTTAAACTTCTTCCCTATATTACAGTCATCCTTGTACATGACTGATATTCCACAATGGATCATAAATTGAGGGTAAAGCCTGTGTATAATTCATGTTAATTTTCCAATGTATCCACCATAGTGCCTTACACAGAGCAGATATCCAGTAGGTCTTGGAATAAATATATGAAATATATAAAATGCTTCTATGGAAAGACAAATAAGGAATGAAACTAATACTTTTCAGAACTTACTATCCCAGGAAATTCACTTTTTTCAAGAAGTTTTCAGCAGTATTTCTTGCCCTTTGGCTTGTTTTCCTGTGCAGAGATTTGGGACCTCTATCTTATTCTACTAACTTACCCTACCTCCAGTGATAGGCCATTAAATTATACTTGCACTTTCTCTTCTTTTAGGACTTTCCAAATCAGATGCCCTACTATTCGATTTTCTCTTTCCTGTCATCAGTAGAAACACCATGATGGTGCTATCCATTTATTAACATGCACACCTTGTCAATCTTCATTTCAAAGGTAGTCCCAGTGAAACAAGGTGGAAGGGAGTACAGAATAATGTAAGAAATAAAGAATTTGTGTATCCGGCCATACCCAGTCTTTCATTTCAGGAAATTTCTATACTTCCAAGTTTCTCTCTTTTATAAAACCCGAATTAAATAATGTTGACCTGTGAAGTATCTAAAATTTAGTTCAAAAAACGGCATTCAATAAATGGAAGTTACTATTATAGGATAGTTAATATTAGTATAATTATCTATTACACAGTCTATATACTACTTTAAATATAACAACCCCAATTTATTTCTGCATTTTTTTAAAGATGACAATAAGAAAATTGGCAGTTCTTTATATAAAATGGCTTGAATGTGGTTTTCTTAAGCAGATGACCACCCACATCAAAATGCCCTTCTTACCTCACTGCCCTGCATGGTCTTTGCTGGATTAGCAGAAGGGATGGCAGCATTCAGCTCAGGCTCTGGCTTACACAAAAGCACGATGGTGTCACGATGAGACTGGTAACATTCTTTCACTTGTCCATCTGCTTGCACAGCTTTATCTAAAACTGTTCTGAAGTTGGTTCCCTCTGGGAGAAAATAAAAGTTTCGAGAGCATAGAAGTGATTCTAACAGCAACGTTTATGGGCTGGTTATATGTTGAGTTCTAGTCTCCAACTTTACTTATCTTCCCCTTCTATAGACCCCTATTCACTTAATAATAAAAACAGCTCCTAACAGTCTTTGCATTCTCGTTTTTGGAAAGATGACAAAATCACTTATAAAATCAAAAGCATAGCTATACCTTAAAATATACTTGGTAGTTATTATCTGCCAAATAAAAGCTAATTAATATTAATCTTTTCCTACAACTCATGAATGTAGGAAGAAATTATTCTCTCCAAAAATTGGTCCATTTATTTTAAAAGTACTCCTCTCTCAAAAGAGCAATGTGACTTTAAAAAAAAAAAAAAAAGATTTATTTTTAGAAATATCTCAATAATATGCAAACTTTTTACAAAGATAAGTAAAACTAATCTGCAGCCACCATGAAGACAGCATTTATCTCAGCTAGCACAAAATCTTAATAATCCAAGTCTTAAGCAGCATAAGTTTGGCCTCAAAATAACTTAAAGCTCTTTTTTTTTTTTACCACCCAGGATTCACTACTAAATGAAAAAACATTACAAAACCATAAATGCAATATGCCCTCATTTATGTTTTTAAAATATGCACAGGGGCCAGGCATGGTGATTCAAGCCTATAATCTCATCAGTTTGGGAGGTGGAGGCAGGTGGATCACTTCAGCCCAGGAACTCAAGACAAGCCAGGGCAACATGATAAAACCTCATCTCTGCAAAAAATACAAAACAAAAATTAGCCAGGCGTGGTAGCATGTGTCTATAGTGTCAGCTACTCAGGAGGCTGAGGTAGAAGCATTGCTTGAGCCCTGGAGGTTGAGGCTGCAATGACCTATGATCCTGCAGCCTGGAGTGACCTATGTCACTCCAGCCTGAGTGACAGAGTGAGACCTTGTCTCAAAAAATTAAATAAATAAAATAAAATATGCACAGAGCTTAGAATAGAAAATGAAAGTTGGAGGATCATTTTAATTTTCACTTTATACCCTTCTTAAGAATCTGTACTTCTGACAATGGGCAGATTACTTTTGTGAACTTTTTAAATCTTTATACTAAAACTGAGGAAAAACAATTTCAGTAAAAATGAATTTACAACTGAGCCTAATTTAATCAAGCAAAAATGTGGGTCCAAATTGGGAATTTATTTAAATGAAGGTCATTTATACACATTTTTACCTGCTCTTAAAGGCTTATACAGTTCATTGGATGGTGTCCTTTGCCAGCGTTCCTTAAATTTTGCTCTTAAATCATTATCAGTTGCTTCTTCTTCATCCAACAACCTTAATGACTTTAAACGGAAGCAAAAAGAACCCTGAAATGTCATTTCTGGTATAAAAAATGTAAAGCATTAAACAAATGTTCATACACAATATAAGTGAGAATTTGGTGAGATGGGAATACTAGGTTAGAATATAAATCGACTTTTTTCTTGCAGACATCTAAGTTATAATGCATTTAGCAAAAAGTCTTATAAATTTAAGGCTGAATTAGCTATTACCTTTCTCAGTTAAAAAAAAAAAAGGAAAAATAAATAAGAGACTATTTACATCCATACACCAATTTAAAGAAAGTTTTAAGATTAAAATAAATAGAAGCCATAAATAAAACAAAGGGGAAAACTGATCAATTACATGAAAATAAAAGATTTAGACTTCCATTCCAATACAATAAACAGAAAATTATGTTTACATATTTTTAAATGCCTTTTTAATGTATAGATAAGATGACAGGATAGTAGGGGGCCAGAAACACAAGAAAATACTAATCTACCAGTAGACACTGTGCTAGCACCAGCAATATATGACAATTCCTGATAGCTCAGGACAAAGAATAGCAAACTTCTGTCAAACACCACAGAGTAAATATTTTAGGCTTTGTGGGCCACCGTCTATGTCACACAGAATTCTTCTTTTTGACAATGCTCTAAAAAAGATAAAAATTATCCTTAACGACAAAAGCAAGCAACAAGCCAGCATTTGGCCCACCCATCCATAGTTCACCAGCTGTGTAGTTCACCATTGGCTTGGATTGTGAATTTAGAACATGGAACGTCAACAAGAAACATAGGTCGGGACAATAAAAGGTGAGAGGTCAGATCAAAAGCACTCTCCACCTTCAAACCAGTATAGTTCCAAACAGGTGATTCTCAGTGGATGAATCTTTAAAACAGAAAACTGCCCTACAGAAGAAAACATGCCTGTCTGAAGAAGTATTATCTGAGATTCCAGATCAAAAGCCTGAACTTGGGACTAGAAACCACACTATCTGTGTGACACAAAGTCCTAAGGTAAATTATAATTAAAAGATTATAAAAGAAAGGAAAAAACCTCTTAACTTTAAGGAGGTGCCAGGTATATAATGCCTTTTTATGGCAGAAGCGAACACAAATCCTTTCTAGAATTCACCTTAAACCTAGATCTCAATGAATTCCCACAAATAAATTACAGGAAATATGAATGCACAATCAAAACTCACTGAGCACTAAATGCAATACAGTACTCTGCACTGGATCTTGGAACAGAAGGAGGAACACTGGTGGAGTAACTGGTAAAATCTGAGTAATAATACTGTACCGCTGTCAATTTCCTAGTTTTAACAAATGTGCCATGACAGCATAAGATTTTAACTTTCAGGGAAGCTAGGTGAAAAATACACAGGAACCTTCTACACTAAATTTGCAAAGTCTCTGTAAATCTGAAACTATTTTTTAAAGTTTTAAAGTAAAAAACAGTAACAAAAAAACTGAACACAAGAGAAAACAAGCCACCATAAGCAAGAATCAGCAAAAACTACAAATCGTAGAATCAAACCCACAAAAACTACAGATATTGGAATTACAAGATAAATAATATAAAATAAATACATTTAATATATTTTAAGAAATTAGGGATAAATTAAAGGGTTTAACCTTCCAGGTTAAGACAAATTAAATTAAAAAGAAACATCTTGCTACATGCTATTTACAAATGACACACCCTAAGGCATATGAGTTGAAGGGCAAAGATACTACAAGAAAACTACAAAGCAGTATCTCTTATGAATATAAACACAATATCTTCAACACAATACTATCAATCCAAATCCAGCAGCACATTATAAGGATTATAAACCATGACAAGTAGGATGTCCCAGGAATGCAAAAGTGATTCACACCTGAAAATCAATTAATAGAATATTCCACATCAGTAGAATGAAGGAAAAACCGTATGATCATCTTGAGAGATGCAGAAAAAATATTTGACAAAATCCAACACTCATAACCAAAAAACCTCAACAAACTAGAAGGGAACGTCCTCAACCTCATAAAGGCCATCTATGAAAATCCCACAACTAACATACTTAATAGTGAAACACTGGAAGCTTTCCGCCTAAGATTAAGAACAAGACAAGAATGTCCACTCTCACCATTCCAACACTGTCACAGTCCAACTCACCAGTCCAACACCGCACTGGCCAGGACAATTAGACTACGACAACAACAAAAAGGCATCCAAATTGAAAAGGAAGTTGTAACACTACCTCTACTTGCAGATGATATGACCTTATATATAGAAAATCCTAAATAATCCACAAAAAAAACTATTAGAAATAATAAATTCAGCAAAGTTGCAGAATATTAAACCAGCTGCATTTCTATACTCTACCAATGAACAATCCAAAAAGGAAATTAGACAACAATTCCATTTACAATAACATCAAAAAAGCATAAAATACTTACGAATAAGTTTAACCAGAGAGGGACAAGACATTTACACTGAAAATTACAAAACAATGTTGAGAAAAAAGACCTAAAAAACTGGAAAGACTTCCTGGGCTCATGAATTGGAAAACCTGATATTGTTAAGACTGGCAATTCTCCCCAAATTGATCTAAAGATTCAATGCAATCTTTAACAACCTTCTAACTGTTTATTTTTGCAGAAATCAGCAAGCTGATCCTAAAATTCGTATGGAATGGCAACAGACTGCAAACAGACAAAACAATCTTGCAAAAAAAGAGAAAAGTTGCAGGACTTACACCTGTTTCAAAACTTACTATACAGCTTCATTAGTAAAAACAATGTGGTAATGGCCTAAGTATAGACATATAAATCATGCGATTTTCTAGGAAGGTGCCAAGACCATTCTCTTCAATAAATGGTGCTGGAAAAAACTGAATAACTAAACTCAAAAAAAGAAGTTGGACCCTTACCTCACATCACATACAAGATATAATTCAAAAGGAATTAAACTCCTAAACCTAAGAGTTAAAACTGTAAAACTCAGCCAGGTGCAGTGGCTCACACCTGTAATCCCAGCACTTTGGGAGGCTGAAGCGGGCGTATCACGAGGTCAGGAAATCGAGACCATGGTGAAACCCCGTCTCTACTAAAAATACAAAAAATTAGCCGGGCGTGGTCGTGGGCGCCTGTAGTCCCAGCTACTTGGGAGGCTGAGGCAGGAGAATAGCGTGAACCCGGGAGGCGGATTTTGCAGTGAGCCGAGACTGTGCCACTGTACTCCAGCCTGGGTGACAGAGCGAGACTCCGTCTCAAAACAAACAAACAAACAAAAAGTCTGTAAAACTCAGCTGGACGAAATGGCTCACGCCTGTAATCCCGGCACTTTGCGAGGCCGAGGCAGGCGGATCATCTGAGGTCAGGAATTCCGAGACCAGCCTGACCAATATGGTGAAACCCTGTCTCTACTAAAAAATACAAATTTAGCTGGGTGTGTTGGCACATGCTTGTAATCTCAGCTACTTGGGAGCCTGAGGCAGGAGAATTGATGGGAGGAGGCAGCTGCAGTGAGCCCAGATCTCACCACTGCACTCCAGCCTGGGCAATAAGAGCGAAACTCTATCTCAAAAAAAAAAAACTATAAAACTATAAAAGAACAAATAAAGATAAGTCTTCATAAATTTTTGGCAATGGAATCCTAAATATAACACCAAAAGCACAAGCAACAAAGAGACAGATAAACTATTGTATCAAAAGAACTTTCCTCCATCAAAAAAAATACTATCAAGAGAATGAAAAGACAACCCACAGAATGGGGGAAAATATTTGTTAATCATATATATAATAAGGTCTAGTATCCAAAATACATAAAGAGCTTTTATAATTCAACAACAAAAAGACAACCCAATTTTTAAAAGGGCCAGAGACTCAGACATTTCTCCAAAGAAGGCACATAAATGGCAACCAAGCACATGAGAAGATGCTCAGCATCACTGATCATTAGGAAAATGCAAACCAACACCACAATGAGATACCATTTCACACACATTAGGGTGGCTGTACTTTTTTTTAATGGACAATTATAAGGGTTGGTAAGGATATAGACAAACTGGAACCCTCACACACTGCTGGTAGAAATGTAAAATGGTCCAACTACTGTGGTAAAGAGTTTGACAGTTCCTCAAAAGCTAAACTTAAACCCACCAAATGACTCAGCAACTGTGCTCCAGGTATATGCCCAAGAAAATTAAAAACAGACATTGAAACAAAAACTTGTACACATATAGCAGCATTACAGTAGTCTCCCCCTTATCCATGGTTTTGCTTTGTGCAGTTTCAGCTACCCGAGTTCAACCATGGTCTGAAAATATTAAATGAAAAATCTCAGAAATAAACAGTTCACAAGTTTTAAATTGTACATAGTTCTGAACAGTGTAATGAAATCTCTTGCTCCCGTCCTCCTGCCTGGGTTATTAATCATCCCTTCATCAAGTGTATCTGCGCTGTATATACTATCTGCCAGTTAGTCACTTAGAAGCCATCTTGATTATCAGATTTAAAAAAACAAAAAATACTAAGGTTCACTACTATCCAAAGTTTAAGGCCTCCACTGGGGGTCACGGGACATATCCCCTGCAGATAAGGGGGGCACTACTATATGTGGAATTGTCAAAAAGTGGAAACAACCCACATATCCATCAGCTGAGGAAAGGATAAACAAAATACGGTTTAAGAATACAATGGAATATTATTTAGTCACAAAAAGAAATGAAGGACTGATACATGCTACAACCCGGATGAACCTTAAAAACATTATGCTAAGTTAAAAAAGCCAAACTCAAAAGACCGCATATTATATGATTCCACTTATATGAAATGTCCAGAAGACATTTCAATAAATCCACAGAGACAAAAGCTAAATTAGTGTTTGGCAAGGGCAGGGGAAAGGGAGAACGAGGAGAGACTGTTTATGGGTGCAGGATTTCTTTTAGGGGGATGATACTCACACAACACTGCAAATAAACTGAAAACCACTGAAACATACACTTTGAGGAAATTAATGGAAAATTTACATTATGTGAATTTTACCCAAAAAAAAACCTACATGCAGTTGTAAGATAAATATAGGTGAGTTTTTAAAATGAGGAATTAGATATCTTAGAAATGAAAAAGATCAATAAAATTAACAACAACAAAACCACTCAATAGAATGGCTTAAGAATGTTAAAAAACACAGCTGAAGAGCCTATTAATGAGCTGGAAGGCTGGTCTAAGATAGTCCCCCTGAAAGAAGAACAAGAACACAAACAGGAAATGTTAAAGATAATGTTAAGTGATATGTAGAACTGATACTATCAATCTAAAGAAATTCATGAGGAGATTATGGAAAGAATGGACAAAAAGGAATGAACAAACAGAATCCATGGATAGGGATCTAAGATATAAAGATCCTAAGTATGATAAATTATTATTTTTTTAAAAACTAGTGAACACTTCAAATTTATAAAAATCAAGACCAAAACAAAATTTCTGAAAGCTACCAGAGATGAACACTCAAAAAGAGTATCAGCTTTACAACTTAAATTTACATCTTACTTAAAAATCAGACTCTCCAAGTACAAGTGACAGAATAACACACACAAGGCTGTTAGGAACATCAAGTAAGATAAATAAAAGTACCTCACATTAAGTTAGACAACAGACTTATGCATAAACACTAATGTGAGGTTTTTTTATGTTTTCATATTTCTAAAGATGCTTCTCACAATTGACACATTAGACAATGTTTCTATCAAAAAAAATTTACAAAACCAAACATACATATTCAATTAATAGCAACTTAAAAGGAAATACAGTTAATATTTATATAACTACTAAGTAGTACACACAAATTCCACTTCACAACTATCTTATTGGCTAACTAATATTAACCCTATTTTTTTGGATGATCAACTGAAACATGAAGATATTAAGTACTTTACCCCAAGTCACAGGTAGGTTTAAGAGCTGGGAATCAAATCCAAATACAACTCTACATTCTGAGTCCTTAACCAATGAATTATGTGTAAACTACCAACTATTAAATGATGATTTACTCTTACTTCTATTTGCTAAATGTCCCAAGACTGCTTTTCATTTGATGTGCTATGCCTGCATTTCTTAGTGTTTGTCTCCTCCCTCACTATCAGACAATTACTTCTTGCTGCTGCCACTTGCATGTGGTCTTATACAATACTCTCCACTTTCTTCTCCCTATGGCTAATAAAGAAATTATTAGACATAATTTTAAAAAGGACATTAGAAAAATGTCCTTTCAGTGAAACACCAGATCATATGCTTCTTTACTCACAAATCAACAAATTTTAAAGAACTATAAGGTACAACAGTGTTTGTCAAATTTTAATAGGCACACACAAGTTACTTGGGAATCTTGTTAAAATTCAGATCCTGATACAGTCGGTCTGACATGGGGCCTGAGATTCTGCATTTCTATCAAGTACAACACAGAAAAGCTTTAGTACTGAAGTACGTAATACCAATTATGATTTCTTTAGTTTTTCTGTTTATTGAATGTGTCTACACAAATAAGGCTGGTGAATGTCAACTGTATAATTAATATAGAACCCCTCATAAATAGCAGCTTTCTCAAGTCAACAACGCAGTAAATTTCCACCTTAACCTTTTTCAAAAGCTGATTTGGATTGAAAGGTGAGTAATAATCACTATCTCATCATCATAACAGTTAAAGTAACTGCAATACACCATCATCATTAAAGGAATATAATAGTAATAATAGCTGTAACTTATTAAAGCATATCCTATAGTCCAAAGGCTAGGCATCTTACTGTTCTAGCTTAATTAATTATCTAAATGACCCTGGGAGGTAAATATTCTCATCCACAAGACTCACACTCTCTCAAGTACTCTGCCCCTACCCCAAAGTACTTGGAAATGGTATAAATACAATATCCTCTGAAAGTTAACTGAAAAATCAAAACATCATAGATTAAAGCATTGATAAGTCATCTAAAATAGGTAACATGACTCCTAAACTGGCAAAAGCCCATATAACCAGTGAAATGTATTTTTGCTAAGGAAAGAAACTTTACCAATTAGGGAGAAGAGGTGAAAGCACTATAAAAAGAGAATAACACTGGCCAACAGTTAGCTTTAGCCAAAAAAACTATAAATAATATTTCACTCCTACTAATAAAATGCCATCTCTACTGGAAAATGGATGCAGTTGCCTTATAAAACATCTGATGGCCTAACTTCCTTTGTCTAATTTCCATGATTACAAGAAAGTTGATCTGCCTATGTATAAAATAAGTCAATAATTACAAAGACTGAACAGTTTGTATAATAGTTAATTTATCTTGGTATACTAGTTTTACACAGTGGTCATTTGAGTTTCATTAATGTGTACTTACTTACCCTTAAGATACGAATGAAACCCATTCTCACTCAACCAGAATTTCTCTTATGCTAAAGAGAAGGCTCTGGGCCACAGTAAATTCACCAAAGTGATGAATACTAACTACACTGTGAACACTAGCATGAGGATGTCTCCAGGCCCAATCCCTGCTGGACATCAAGGGATCACAGTGTTTATACTTGAAAAGCAAATCTTATAAAACATACCTCATCTAGGATTTCTCTATTTCGTTGCAGTAATTCAGGCAGCTCTTTAATCAACTGATCAACAGTCTGGATGCCTCCCTGTTCAATCACAGATCTGGATTTAGTCAATATAGACTGAGGTACAGTGTCTCCAGACACATCTTCAATTGCTGCTGGAAGATTAAGGGAAGCTAGCACCCTGAAAAAATGAGATACTATATTATGTTGAAGTCTAAAACAATTTAAAATAACTCCTCATCAATATTTACTTTATTTAATTTAATCTTCTATAACCAAATCAACAGCAATGGAGTTAGCACCCAGAAAAACTAGATAAGCCCTATCAATGAAAAACAAAGCAAAGATTAACAGAAAAACAAAACAAAAAAAATCAGTGATTGATGAAATTAAACCAAAATCATTAAAAAAATTAAGTTCACAATTCAGAATTAAAAGCCAAAAAATAGGCTGGTGCAGTGGCTCACACCTGTAATCCCAGCACTTTGGGATGCCAAGGCAGGCAGATCACCTGAGGTCAGGAATTCGAGACCAGCCTGGCCAACATGGTGAAATCCCGTCTCTAATAAAAATACAAAAATTAGTCAGGCATAGTGGTGGGCACCTATAATCCCAGCTACTTCGGAGGCTGAGGCACGAGAATCACCTGAAGCCAGGAGGCGAAGGTTGCAGTGAGCTGAGATCTCGCCACTGCACTCCAGCCTGGGCAACAGAGTGAGACTCCGTCTCGGGGGGGAAAAAAAAAAAAAGCCAAAAAATAAGAAAAACTATGACCACATTAAAATATATTAGGTATCATTGGTTTACAGTTCAAACTTCTTTCAGTCTAAGTAATTAAAAGTCAAAAATTCTATCCTAAAAAAAGTCTTTTATACTTTTGATTGTTACAGTATCTCTAACAAGTCAGAAACAATACACAAATTATTTTTTTCTTTTCTGCTCTCTTTCAACAGAATCAATAGTTATAATTTCATATCATCTAGGCAAAATGTCAACAGAAAATAGATGCCCTAAGTATTCATTACAGAATCTTCATCTGTTCTCAGTTTTGTGGCACAATAACAATTCCTGAGTTATTTCATTTACATGATGGGGAAGGGAGGAACATATCCCTACCTACTATGTAAAGACAAAAAGGCAAATGAAATCATGTAATACAATGAACTCCTCAGAAAATAAGCTCTGTAAAATCTCGGACTGTCTGTTAATCACATGCTAGCGTAAACTTACATCCCTTTCTTGTTCAAGAAAAATGATGGTAAAATCCATGCATTAATCAAAACTAAAAACATGAAAAGGCAAGCCAACTACGAGAGAAATATAGTTGGCCCTTAAACAACACAGATTTGAACTACATGAGTCCATGTATATGTGGTCTTTCACCTCTTTCACCTCTGCCACCTCTAAGACAGCAAGACCAACCCTCCCTCCTCCTCTTCCTCAGCCTACTCAACATGAAATCGACAAGGACGAAGACCTTTACGATGATCCACTTCCATTTAATCATAATAAATATATTTTCTCTTCCTTATGATTTTCTTAATAGCATTTTTTCTCTAGCTTGTAAGAATATACTATATAAGACATATACAAAATATGTGTTAACTGACTGTTTATGTTATCGGTAAGGCTTCCGGTCAACGGCAGGCTATTAGTAGTTAACTCAAAAGTTATATGCAGATTTGACTGTGCAAGGGGGTCAGCTTCCATAACCCATATGACCGGCGCTATGATTAAGATAGAGAACATTACTGTTACCCTAAAAAAATTCTCTCATGCACCTTTCCCAGTCCTCCTTCTCCTGGCCCCTGGCCACTACTGATCTGCTCCGTGTCTTAAGTTTAGTTTTACTTTTTATACAATTTAAAATAAGGGTAATCATTCTAGCATATACATATACAGTACTTGCACTATGTACAGTATATACTTAGAATGTGTTTTGCTTTTTTTCACTTAGCTACAGTTTTTGAGATTCATCTACATTATGTGTATCAGTTTGAGTCTTTCTATTGCTGAGCAGTATTCCATTTTATGGTTATAGAGCAGTTTGTTAAACTCTTTCACCTGTTAATGGACATTTCAGTTTCTATGAACATTTATCGAAAATGTTATCGAAATTGGTTCGGAACACTATAAACGTACCATGTATCTGAGTTCATTTCTTCTTCTCATTTCCCCCAAATAAATACATCTTAAAATACAAATTTTTAATCAAATATCCTCACCTTGTTTCTATAATTTCTTCCAACTATATTTGCTAGAGCTTCATAAATACAATGTTCACCAAAAATGGTTGTGTGTGTCTACATTTTCTATTTTATGTACTCTTGACACTTAGCTCTAAGCTCAGAAACTAAAATGTTCATGAACTAAAGAACAACCAAACGGAAAACTTTAGGCTCTAAAATTAAGCTCTACCTACCCATTTGCCAAAGTGGTGGCTTCTCTCATCTGAGCAATTGATCTGTTAACCAAATCAGCCTTCCTCTGATTATAGGCAGCCAAAGACTGCTGCACTGACACAGGAACCATCTTCTCAAACAGATCTAAAATTAGGAAGAGAAATTACAACAAAATTTTAAGACAAAAATCCGAACTGTAAAAGCAACTCTTCATATTTTCTTTCTAATATTTACATAGTCTATAAATATTTGATATTTAAAGATCAAAATATCAATAGTCTATTGATATTTAAAGATCAAAACTAAATCACTATTTAAAACACAATGATAAAGAGAATTTTTAGATCACTACATTCATGGACAATGGCAACAATGAAAAGTTTCTTCTTTGAACTTAATTTTCTTTAACTTTTTCAGATGTGTGAGGGATCTTCGGTGACGCTGTTCATTTGTTGATTAAATTGACTGAGCAAGGGGCCGGGAGTAGTGGCTAAGGCCTGTAATCCCTCCCAGCACTTTGGGAGGCCAAGGTAGGCAGCTCACCTGAGGTCAGGAGTTCAAGACCAGTCTGGCCAACTTGGTGAAACCCCCATCTCTACTAAAAATACAAAATTTAGCCAGTGTGATGGTAGGCACCTGTAGTCCCAGCTACTGGGGAGGCTGAGGCAGGAGGATCATCTGAATCCAGGAGGCGGAGGTTGCAGTGAGCTGAGATGGTGCCACTGCACTGCAGCCTGGGCAACAGTGCAACACTCGGTCTCAAAAAAAATTTAAAAATTGACTGAGTGGGTCACAGCAGCAGGATTCTATTTCTGGCTCCAACACTTCCTAGCTATGTGACCTTGAGGAAATTACTTAACCACTCTGTGCATCAGTATCCTCATCAAATAGGGATAATAACAGTACCCCTCTCAGGGCACTTGTGAAAACTAATGAGCTAATATTTGTAAAGTGCTTAAAGAGTGCCTGGCACATTGTAAACACTTTGTGTTTGCTAAATGAACATATAATCACCCTTTCCCAGTAACAGAATGTTCTCCTTGGGATCTCAGCTAGAGGCTACCATCTGTTGTATACATCTACAATATAATAACATTTATTTATCTCATACAAATATCACTACAGAAGTTTACATGTTTGAAGAAACAGGCTGGGCACGGTGGCTCATGCCTGTAATCCCAGCACTTCGGGAGGCTGAGGCAGGTGGATCACCTGAGGTCAGGAGTTCCAGGCCAGCCTGACCAACATGGAGAAACCCTGTCTCTACTAAAAATACAAAATTAGCTGGGCGTGGTGGCAGGCACCTGTAGTCCCAGCTACTTGGGAGGCTGAGGCAGGAGAAATCTCCTGAACCCGGGAAGCGGAGGTTGCAGTGAGGGAGATAGTGCCACTGCACTCCAGCCTGGGCGACAAAAGCGAGACTCTGTCTCAAAAAAAAGAAAAAAAAAACAGTATTTTTGTGGTTTATTTTTATATTCCATTTTTATTTTATTTTATTTATTTATTTTTTGAGAAGAGATCTCACTCTGTCATCCAGGCTGGAGTATGGTGGCACGATCTCAGCTCACTGCAACCTCCACCTCCCACACTCAAGCAAACCTCCCACCTCAGCGTGCAGAGTAGCTAAAGCCACAGGCATGCACCACCATGCCAATTTTTTTTTTTTTTTTTGTAGAGACAGGGTTTCACCAGTTGCACAGGCTGGTCTCTAACTCCTGAGCTCAAGCAATCTACCCATCTCAGCCTCCCAAAGTGCTAGGATTACAGGTGTGAGCCACCACATCCGGCCATATTTGTTTATTTTTAATGACAGCATCTTAAATAACAAATGTTAACAAAATGACAAGTGCTACAGTCTTCATCAAACACACAGTTTCAAGTCTTCTAACCACTGTATACTTTACATATGCTTTGTTTACTTTCCATCTTAACATTGCACTGACACAATACAATATTTATTCTTATATTCATTTTAAACAACATGAAAGCGAATTATATTCAAAGCATACAATAGCAAATATGTGATTTTTAGCTAGGAAAAACAGAGTAAACTAGAGGAAAATAAGATTAACGTGTGTCTGAATAATTGACATACCAGTAAATTTCTGACTGATGGGTACATTGACTGGGGTGGATTTCACAAGTGTGGCTTTGCCAATAGGATCTAGATCTTTAAGGTCTGGAACTCGATCATGATAAATGAAGTCATTATCCTTCTTTGCTGCAGTAAGGGCACGATTGATTTTGTCAGAAAAATCCTTCACATTAACATATTCATCATAGCGAGATGCCACTGTTTTAATCAGTTCTGCTGCATGCTAAAAAGAAAAACGTCAACAACAACAACAAAAAAAGGAGATGATTTTCTTTCTCTTTCCCCACCAAGTATTTAAGCATTGGTTTCAAAAATATATATTTAATTTGAAGACTTGCATTTCCAGCAATGTGGCTGACAGGATTATCTGGAAATTCTCCCATCACAAAATACCTGAAAACTGAAGGATAATACATAACAGCCATCCCAATAAACACATAGGCAAATTATCAAGATAATAAAAGAAATCCATGAGCCAATCAGTATAAACTGACATTGAAGAAAGCTGGCTGTTGGGTTCTTTCTTTTTTTCTTTCTTTTAGACAGAGTCTCACTCTGTGACGCCCAGGCTGGAGCACTGTGGCGCCATCTCGGCTCACTGTGACCTCCCAAGTTCAAGCAATTCTCCCACCTCAGCCTTCCAAGAAGCTGGAATTACAGGTGTGCGCACCCACACCAAGCTAATTTTTGTATGTTTTGGTAGACATGGGGTTTCATCATATTGACCAGGCCAGTCTCCAACTCCTGATCTCAAGTGATCTGCCCACCTCAGCCTCCCAAAGTGCTGGGATTACAGGCATGAGCCACTGTGCCCCATCTGGCTGTTGGTTATTTCTATATCCAAAGAATTAGCAATTAAAACTTATTAAAGTCCCCCATGGAGACCTGAAACAAGGGTCTTGAAACCACACAACACAGAGAATTGAGATGCAACTCTTTCACTCCTTCGCATGAAGGCAGGAACTAACCCTCAGTGAAAGGGTGGATCTGAAAAAAATTACGCAACAACACAGGAAGTGAACATGTCAATATCAATAATAATTTTTTTTTTTAAGTTTGGCCTTATAAAAAAAAAAGAACATAAGCCACATACAAATTTAGGTGGTATTAGGTATAAAGACATCATATAAAATAGACAATGAGGCCAAAAGCATTATTAGGGATAAATATAATACATAATCTTTTAATATTTGCCAATTTGCCAGAAAGATATAAAATTTCTTACATTTGCCTGTAATAGTTTCTATATAAACAATTATAATGAGAAATTGATACATCTACCCATAATCAAAGTGGAAGATTTTAACATATCTGTCTCAGCAATGGCTGGACCAGATTTTTTAAAAATGTAAGATTATAGAAGATTTGAGCAACACAATTAACAAGTTTGGCTTACCACACATAGAGAACACTAGACTCCACAAATAGAAAATATATTATATTATCAGGCATATAGAAAGCATCTACATCTATAAAATGACCAGATGAAGAGATAAGGCAAGTCTAAAACACCAAAATTACAAGAATACAAAAATGGTTTAATACTAGAAAATCTACTTATATAATTCTCGAAAATAATGTTACAAAATCAAATTTCTCCATAGATGTTGAAAAAGAATTTGATAAAATTCAGTATTCTTGATTTTTTAAAAATCTTAGTAAAATAGAAATAGATATATAGTTCCTTAACATGATAAAAATCTTAACCTCCAAAGCTGGTATCAAGCTTAGAGAAAGACAACCAAAACAAAACAAAAGCTACCCTTCAGTGTAAACTAGGAAATGGGAAATTGCACAAATTTAAATCACTTTTTAAATTTGTAAATCAAATTTGATTTGTAAATGTGGTTGAACCCTCCCCCAAATAGCAAACACTAGTACCAGAACCATAGGTACCCTATACATAGAGGGGGAAAACAAGGGAGTGCTAAGGGTGCCACCCTCAGTTAAAACTACTTTAAGCAAATCTGAAAACAATAAAACAGGATAAGTAAACCTTGCCAGGTGATGATAAAGGCAAAGCCAACTGGCCCCTATCACGCCACCAGGGGATCACAGAAAAAAATGTGATGCTGAAGGGTCTCATCCCAAGAGAGCTGCTGAGAAAAAGAAGTAGACAGATTAACTAAAAAGACAGGGTTGCTAAGGGAAGCAGAAACAGAGAACAGAAAAGTAGGGAGGGAGAAGAAAAGGCATAAGCACTCAGAAAATGCCAGCAAAATATAAACCCTAAAAGTAGCTGCAGCAACTTGAAATGCAAAGGCTGTGAGGAATTCAGGGAAGCACAGGTATGGAGGTAGTAGGATTCTTCCTAATCCAGGGTAGGCTTTAAGAGCCAGAGAAGCGTACCTTAGGAGGGAGCCCTTAACACAATGATGCTTGTAAAGCTAACCCTGCCCATTTCCCCACACAGGAACCTCCTCCAGCAAAATAAATCTCATTCAAACACAAGTAACTGAAAAGGCAACTCATCTCTCAACATAAAAAAACCATAAGAAAAAAACTGAAAACAAGCAGTATATCTTTCCAGTAGATAATGAAACTCACCAAAGAAATGTTGCCGCAAAGTAGATGAAAACAGTATGCCAAAAACTAAACTAAACTAAAATACTTAAGAACACAATGACAGTACCAAAAGAATAGAAGACTGGATTGCCCAAACCAGAGTGAGTGATAGCCAAATAGCAAAAGAATATAAAACAGGAAGTGGCAGAACTCACAAAAGTAAAGAAAAATACGAATTTAAGAAAGCAAGACTGAGACATTTATACGAGGAGCAAAAGGGAAAATAGACATCACAGAAATCGTAGTAAAAAAACATACAGAACAAGAAAAAGTGAAGAAAACTCAACACAGAAGTTGGGAAGGAGAAGGCTGTTACAAATTAAAGATTCACAGAGCATATCAACCAAATGCAAAGTGAGGACTTTGTGTGGATCCTGATTTGAACAAACCAAGACCCCTGAGAAAAAAATCAGGGAAAACTAAACTAGATGTGGATAATAATGGATTATGACTACTAATTCATATTAATATTAATTTTGTTAGATTGGGATAATGAGCCATCTAACAAAATTTTTTGTTTAAATTTTTGTGTTTTAATTTTTTAAAATCTTTATCTCTTAGAGATACAGGCTAAAAAACTTAAGAATGACATGATAGGTGAGATAGTTGTAAAATACTCCAAAAAAATAAGAAGGAAAGGGGAAATAGCTAAAACACAAAATAGTGAAATACTGATAAGCACTTAAGTTGCGTAATGGAAATTCAATGATCATACTTTTATATATGTTTGATGTTTTCCATAATAGTTAAACAAAAAAAAATTCATATGAAGAAACATATGCAAGAATAGTCAAGAAAATTCAGAAAATGACAAAATTCAAAAAACAAGCAAGAATAGGCAGAAAATTCAAAAAATAAGAGATAATAATACCTATCAGACATTAAAACAGTCTAGTATAAATAACTAAAATGATATGGAACTGGAGTATGAACAGATAAACACGTCAATGAAATAACAAAAGCAGAAATAGATCCCAGTACATACCATGAATCTAATGTGTGAGAAAGTCAGAATCTCATATCAGTGAGGAAAACAAGGCTATTATAATAAATGGTTTGGGGACAACTGGCTAGCCATTTGGAAGAAGACTTTAAAAACTGGATCCCTATCTAGCACTACACATCAGGATAAATTCCAAGTGGATCAACAATCCAAATATATAACAAATTACAGACATATTTATATTTTGCTATCAGCCATCATTTCTATTAATTTATTTAAGATATACCTGCTGCTATGTACAGGACTGTGTTCCCCAAATTTCTTATTTTGAATCCCTAACTCCTAATGTGATGGTATTTGAACATGGGACCTCTGGAAAATAATGGGGTTTAGATGAGGTCATGAAGGTGGGGCCTCACAGGGGATTGGTGCCCTCATAAGAAGAAGACACCAGAGGGCTTGCTCTTGCTGTTCACCATATGAGGACACAGAGAGAAGGCCATCTGTAAATCTCACCAGAATATGACCATACTGGCACCCTGACCTTGGATTTCCAGGCTCCAGAACTATGAGAAAATAAATTTCTGTTGTTTAAACCACCCAGTCTATGGTTTTCTTATGGCAGCCTAAGCTAAGACACCTGCTGAAGTACAAAATAACTTGTGTACGTGATTTTTTACTGTAGCACTGTTTATAATAGTGAATCCTGGAAACATTCAAGTATCCAGCAATAGGAGACAGCAATAAACTGTGGTTTACACAGTGAAGTATAAAGAAGCTCTAAGGATGATCTAGCTACTGCTGAATTAAGATGAAGAGACCTTCAGGATACATTGTTATATGAGAAAAGAAGGTATATAACACTGTATATATTAATAGCATACTACCACTTCAGTAAGAATGAGAAGTGAGAATATGCAATGTATGTGTGTGTGTGTATGTATGTGTGTGTTGTGTATGTATATATTTGCTTCTATTTCAAAGAAAGAAAAAGAAAAAAGAAATTAATGGAAATTAACTATGGGGCAGTGGGAATAATGGATGGAGGGAAAAAGAGGAACAGGAATTAAACTATATAATCTTATATATACCTATTTTCCCCATTTTGAAAAATTGCAAGCCCACAAAATAATCACGTAGGTTCAACAATTACCATTTTGCCACATTTGCTTTATCTATTCCTTTCCCATACAAACACATAATCATGTACCTTTTTTTCTTTTATTGCAGAACTATCTGAAACTGAAGTTAGATGTTATGAGCCCTCATCCCTAAACACATCAGCAAGTATTCTTTCTATAAGGACAATCTCCTTAATACCTACAACCTAGTATCATAACTAAGAAAATACTTGCACAAAATCGATTTACAATCTTGCTAGGTCCTTCATTAATGAGTCAAATAAATCTTTGACATGTAGTCATTCCATGTGAGTCATGTTTTTGTATCTGTGTGTATATGTGTGTATTTCTATATCTTTTTGAAAATTGTATTTCATCATCTTTGAAGATCCACCAAGATGACCAAGAAGATCCATCTTCTGGGGCCACATAAACTGCACTGTTCAAGAACTGCAACTCATGAGCTGTATTAAGCTCAGGTACAATTTTTCTTGGCCCCAGAAGTGATTCCAAGCAGTAATTTTACCATTGCTGCCATTTTATCTATTGTTTTGATTTTCCTGATTGTGATTTTATTTTCATTTCTGGTTTGCATAGGACCAGTAAGTTATTTCTCTTTGCTAGTAGCCAAAACTAGAAAGTTGGTTTAATAGTGTGACCTCCTAATGATCTCCATCAGAATCATGGGGTATTATTCTCTCCTGAATGAGAAACTACAGAGAGTATGGTTTATTGGTCAACTTCCTGTCTGTTCTGTTTGCCTTCTTGGGAGTGTAAATCAATTAAGAATAACTGTCCTGTGAAATATGGACCAGCGAGTGTGTTCTGTGTTAACTTTTTTTGAGAAGGGGTGTCACTATATTGTCCAGGCTGACCTCAAACTACTAGCTTCAAATGATCCTCCCACTTCAATCTCCCAAGTAGCTAGATTACAGGCAGGTGCCATCACACCCAACTTCTGTCTTAACTTTTAACCCATAAATAAAGCTGTAAAACTAAAGCTGCTAAATCTATGTGTCTATAACTGAGGAAGTCTTTACCTCTCTCCCATTGTGTGAATTTGAAATAATTTCCATTTTCAGGGGTACTTAAAAATGAGATTAAATTTCAAAAGGAGTTCTTTCTCTGACTGATTATATTATAGAGACTAAATATGGGCTTACTTAAATCTAATAGTCCCAGAAACCAGAAAATAAAGAAACTAAACTTATAATTTAAATATGCTAGCCTTAAAAAAAAAATTCTTTCCACAAATTCCTTGTTCAGAATCATTTTTATATATGAATCTAAGTTACTGTAATCAAAGTGAAGTCCCAGACAAATCTGGGTTTGACTTTTTTAAAAAGTCTTTCTCTCATTTGGTCACTGTGAGATGTTTCCCCATGAAAAGGCTAATTAATTAATCTGAACCTCCTAAACAACATTTCCATTGTTATGGTCTGAACGTGTCCCCCAAGTTCATGCGCTCCCAATCCCAAAGTGTTGGGACATGGGGACATAATAAGAGGTGATTAGATCAAGAGGGCTCTGCCCTCATGAATGGATTAATGTCATTATCAAGGGAGAGGGTTAGTTATCAAGAGAGGGGCTTCGTTAAGCAGTTCGGCTCCCCTCTTGCTCTCTCTCACTCACTAGCACTCTCTTGCCCTTCTACCTTTCATCACAGGTGACACAGCACAAAGTCCCTCACCAGGTGCCAGCACTTTGACATTGGACTTCCCAGTCTTCAGAATTGTGACAAATTTCTGTTCTTTATCAATTACCCAGTCTGTGGTATTCTGCTATAACAGCACAAAATGAACCAAGACAACCACAGTATCTTCTAATAATCAGTACATATTTAAACTTCCCTAACTCAAATGCCCTAAGTCATATTTCTATCCTCTGCCTACTAATACTCAAAACACAAACAACTCATACAAACAGCTCTTGCTCCTGCTAGCAAGTTGCCTCAGGTGCCATAATCTCACAGCAAGTTTCTGACAACCCCAATGCCAACAGTATGAATACAACTGCACAGACGGTACTTGGCTATTCACAAGAGAGAGAGATATATATGTGTGTGTGTGTGTGTGTGTGTGTGTATATATGTGTATGTGGGTGTGTATATATATATGTACACACATCTCTCCACTGTCCTCAAGTAATGGAAGTATAGGCCCAGTTTAGACAAAGACCAGTCCACAAGTTAAACACTACACATACTCCTGGAGCATGGCAATTAATTTAGAATTATTTTCACACTAAAATAAACATGCATAAAAAAGAGAACTGAATGCAAATTTTGCATGAATTTTTCAGAAAAAATATGAGCCCTCAAAAAAAACATGCAGTAAAGTCTAAAGATAACAATCTGGAGATGGCAATTAATTTAGAATTATTTTTACATTAAAATAAATATGGACTAAAAAAGAGAACTGAATGCAAATTTTGCATGAATTTTTTAGATAAAATATGAGACCTCAAAGAAACATGCAGTAGATAAAGTCTAAAGATAAAAACAATCACTGTCGCTGTTGATAGGGGTGATTAATGGGAAAGGTTTTTATGGGCAAACTTGGAAATCTCACTAGGAAAAAAAAAAAGAGATCCAAGTTAGTTACTTAAATATTTATTACCAAGAGACTCACCTGTAACCTTGCAATTTCTTCTCCAAATTTCTTCTGCTGTTTTGCCAGGATAGACTGATGGTACTCAGCATTGGCCTGCATGATACAGTGCTTTGCAGCCAAGACAGGGAACACCTCCTGGAAATAAAAATACTGACCAGGGGAGAGTCCAACCACACAAACCATCACAGACAACATGGGATGCAGGAAGAAAAAGGAAAAGAAGACAGAAATTAGAATCACCCCATTAATGGTTTAGAGATTAAGGTTAGTCATTAGGTGTAAACAGAGAAGACGACATGATTTTGTATGGACTGAAATCTAAATCCATGAATTAAATTTTTTTTCTTCCAATTGAAGGGGTTTTTTTAACTGTTAACTGAAGGCAATTTAGGTTTTTACAATTCTCTTTAATTGATCCATGAAGTCAACATTTTGTTTACAAAAAGAAAGAAAAGCATGCATTATTAGAAAGAGAAGTAGAATGGACATTCACAGAGGAACACCAAGCACAGGGCTTTAGAAGCTTTCTTATGAGCCCTTACCCAGCCTGTAGAGTTAACTAAACCATCATTACTCACAAATACTAATGAAATTGCTCTATAGATGAATGTTTCATCATGTTTTAAAAAAAAGACAGTAAATTCTCACTTAAATTCATATCCTACGAGGGTTCTTACTAAAGATGATTTTAGCCATATAAAAATGATTTAGTATCATAGATACACTAATATTTCAGTATCATGTACTCAAAAACATATAGACAAATGCACTAAGTATATGACCAATGATAATGATAAAGTGCTATTTTGCCTATTTGTTTTGAAAATAATTCCAGTCAAAATTAATTTTAAAAGATCCAAAGACATAAAGCAGAAAAGCAATTATATTAGCAGTGGCTCTTCCAAAATGCCAAATCCTAACCTGTAACCTCACTGCTTTTAGGAAGTATATGATATTAAAAAATCCAAAGAATTAGGATAGACAATCACTGTCTAAATAAAAAATGTAAAAGAATCAAAAACTGAATTACTACCTTGTGTGCTTTCCTGTCTCCCAGGGAATAATTTCCTACCTTCCTGGATCACTACTTGCAGACATTTCAGTTTTGTAACTAGAATATGAAAATACCTTATGAGCTTTATTAGTAAAAAGGAAAAAATAAAAGACATCTAAACTTCAAACTACACTCATGCCAATTCTCAGGGTAAGGCTGGAGCAACTTGATTCTGAAACAGGAGATTTTCAAGGAATACCAGGAATGCTGCAGAGGTAGCTTCCAAGTCTTTGTAGGTGACATTCTTCTCTCCATGACAGGACTGAACTAATGGCCCAACAGGAAGTAACGGAACACTGTGCAGCTGAACATGAGGTCTTTCAGATGAAAAAAACATGAGAGGAGATCCCGAGTCTCTTTTTAAGAGGAAGGCTATTAATACCCAAGAGTCCTGGGCAAATTTCTACTAGGCTCTTGGTGTATCTTAAATCCCCAGGAATCGTCACATTAATTCCTTATTGATCATTTTCTGAGTAATAAGTACTGCTGATGCACTTATCTGCATTTCTACTTTGCCCCCAAGTTGTCTGCAATTTTTTAATGTACAAAGATTCCTGAACATGACT
Organism: Papio anubis; assembly: GCF_008728515.1. Classification (NCBI taxonomy): domain Eukaryota; kingdom Metazoa; phylum Chordata; class Mammalia; order Primates; family Cercopithecidae; genus Papio; species Papio anubis. The sequence goes on along the minus strand of NC_044977.1, from coordinate 179,865,424 downwards.
TATAAATCCATAAATTCCCCTACCAAAAAAAAAAATCATGTAACAGATACCATATGATGAAACTAATTCCTTGAACATTTCTGAAGGAAGTAGTCGAAACATATATTTCACTCAAACTTTAAGTTTTCTTTATTAATCATTCCAAATGTACCTGTTAGTGATTTGCTTTGTCATTAAATGATCATCACTAAATAGTCTTTTCAATTGACACTTCAGAAAGGTTTACATTAAAACATTATACTTCCTGTGATATGTGGTTTAAGATGGTTGCTTTTCCTTAGCTGTCCATTAGCAGCCCAATTTTTTTTATCCCTGTTGGCAAAACTTAATTCTAATCAAAGTATCAGATGAATTTGTTAAGTTTTCTTTTCCTTTTTTCTTTATGTCTGTTTCTGCGCTTTAAGACTCATCTTTAAGAAAACAGGACAATAATTAAAAGTGTGAATAATCAACATGCTCAAGTATATATGCTTGTACCAAGTCACCAATGATTCAGAACTACACAATGCCTTGATTTGATAAAAGTATTAAAAACAGACGGTCAACGTTTTCCAGAAAGAGTTCTAGCTTGGAAAAACAAGTTTAGTAAAAGGTAAAGACAAAGACATCCCCTAAATATAAAAGAATTGTTCATGCATCTTAAATTAAAAAAAAAAAAAAGAAAAAAACTATTTCTACTATATACTTCAGATAACTATATTAAAACTTCAAATTTCTTCGTAAGTTTCAACTTGCTTCTTATACACAAAAAAGTCTAAATATTTCCACATGCAAAGTAAGTAAGTGTTTATAAAAACAATAACTGACCTTGGGGAGAGTATCTTTATATTGACACTGTTTGAAAGCATCACCAAAATAATCTGCAGCCTGATTAGCCAATTTAGCTATGATGGCATCTTTCATTTTATCTGGAATACAATACGAAGTTGACCATTATAATTAAAATAAATATGAGTTAATCTGACACGTCTCAGTATAAACATCGAGATCACAAGTTTGTACACGCATCTTAAAACGTCTTTCTTGATAAATCACATTTTCTGCACAAAATTTAAAACAGACAAAATAGATTAGTGGTTGCCAGCAGTGGAGGAAAAGGGAATGAGGAGTGACTGCTAATGGGTACACAGCTTCTTTTTGGGATGATGGTAATGTTCTAAAATAAGATAGTGGTAATCAAAACTCTACGAATATACTAAAAATCTTATGTTGTACACTTAAAAAGGGTGAACTTCAGTGTATATAAATTCTATCTCAATATAAGTTGTTATTTTAAAAGAAAAAAGTATTCCAATTCCTATTTCTTCCACATGATGACTCATCTCTTATTTTCAATTTCTCTGTACTTACATATTCAGCCTATATTTCAATCTAAACTTATATGTCTTATAAGAATTATTCTTATTCCCTCATTCCCAGGGCCAGGGACTGTGCCTGGATAGTTCCTTCTTGTCATTTAGGTCTACTTTAAACAGGACCTCCTGAAAGAAAGCCTTCTTGACTAATGAATCTAAAATTAGCACAGCTTCCCCTACATCCCTATCCCATAACCATACCACCAGCCACTGTCATATAATTCTTTCTTATTTTTTATAGCAATTATTTATGAAATTAGCCTGGCAACTTAACTCTTGCTTATCATCTCTCCCGTCGCCAAAACATAAGGTTGTTTTCTAACTGTTTATCTAGAAACTAGAACAGTGACTGGCACAGAGTAAGTACCCAATAAATATTTGCAAATAAATGTTTGACATGTTAAAAACATACACAAATACTATTCCAGAATGGAGTGTTTAAAGACAATTACTAACGATCCATTTCATGACTTCAAACACAGCCTACATTCTTAAATGTGCATTTGTGCCACAAATTCAGAAAAGGACAGCTAAAAATTTTCAATAATCCATATATCAAGTTCAAGAAGGAAAGCTCAACACTGAACATATATTCTAATCACTTTCTTAATTTAAAAGCCTTATCGCTTCTTTTCACATGCAACGAAATGGAAGACAAATTGGAGTTACCTCTTGTGGCTTTTAAAAAAAATACTTCTTGAGCCTGTGCCAGCATAATAAGACTGAGGGTCCCAACAGTATCTGGAGATATGTCCACAGTAGGCTCTCGATTTAAGGCAGATAAAACCGTCTCTTTAATATGTAAAAAGGCACCACTAGCAAACTAAAGGGGGGGGAAAAAGAATTTCTTTAAAACCTACAGGAACTCAGCAAGACTTAATTTCCTACTGTTACATATAAAAGTCATTTCAAATGTTAACTCAGTGAACATTTAATATATTTAAATTTTTATATTATGCAAAACCAATCTAAAACATCTGACCTACAGACAATAAGGTTATCTTTCTAAAACTCTATAGCGTAAGAAGAGATTTAACAAAGGATAAAAGTAAATTACAAGGAAAAACAAAGTAAACCAATGGAACAATCTGATTAAGCTATTTTTAGATACACTTCCTCAAAATTAACATGAGAATAGACACAGGGATAAACATTAAAATATTTTTAGTACTGCAATACTCTTGTTTTGGTCCCAAACAAATTCATCTTACAAATAATTAAACATGCCGTAGTTAGGGGACACCCCAAATAGCACATACACCTAGTCCTCTGAGGAACAGCATTACTACCCATTGCTAGTGATTTCCGTCTGGCCTTCAGAGCTCCCTAGCGAAACGTTCCCCTTCAGATTTCTCATCTCAATTATATTTTGTTAATACTGAAATAATTTTGCTTCTATGAAACAAATTATACTAAGAAAAAGAAAGAAGTCAGTCTGGGATTAAAATGTGTCATGAGTTGGCCGGGAGCAGTGGCTCACGCCTGTAATCCCAGCACTTTGGAAGGCTGAGGCAGGCGGATCACCTGAGGTCAGGAGTTCAAGACCAGCCTGGCCAAAATGATGAAACCCCATCTCTACTAAAAATACAAAAATTAGCTGGGCATGATGGCACACACTTGTAATCCCAGCTGCTCAGGAGGCTGAGGCAGGATAATCACTTGAAGCCAGGAGGTGGAGGTTGCAGTGAGCCAAGATCATGCCATTGTACTCCTGCCTGGGCAACAAAGCAAGACTCCATCTCAAACAAGGGAAAAAAAAGTGTCACGAGTTAGATAAATAGACAACACAAAGAAAACTCAAAGTCAAATGTATTAAAATGAAAAGCATGTTTGCAGTCATTAAGTATTATAAGACTAGAGTATCTGTTAGGAACGAACAACTGAACTTGTTTAGTAAACTAGTGAATCAAAGTCTAGAACAGCTAGGTGTCTGAGTCTCTCATTTACAGATGAGGAAATGGAGGTACTAAAGAGGTTAAAGAACTTGCCCAATGGCACAAAGCTTCTGGGTGGCGAGCAGCCTAGATAAGGACCTAGGTCTAATACCACCAGTTATCTTTCCATGATACCAGGTGCCCTGCTGTGAACACTCACAGAATGGAATGTTTCTTTCATAATTCTGAATGACCTTTCTAAAATATCATATACCAATTAACTGAGTTACAGTTAACCAAAAGCTAAATAAAATTTTACTTCGTTTTCACTATTTTATCTTATTTATTTTGAGACAGTCTTGCTCTTGTCACCCAGACTAGAGTGCAATGGCACAATCTCAGCTCACTGCAACCTCCACCTCCCGGGATCAAGCGATTCTCCTGCCTCAGCCTCCCGAGTAGCTCAGATTACAGGCACCCGCCACCACACCCAGCTAATTTTTCTATTTTTAATAGAGACAGGTTTCACCATGTTGGCCAGGCTGGTCTGGAATTCCTGACCTCATGATCTGCCCACCTTAGCCTCCCAAAGTCCTGGGACTACAGGCGTGAGCCACCACGCCCAGTTCGTTTTCACATTTTAAAATATTTGCCATGTATAGCCTCAAAAAGAAACAGCATATGCATTATGTTTGTCATCTATGCCTATTCAAAACTGTAAGGCAAGCCACAATTTGGAGCATGTTGTTTCCTTAAGGTACATTTTCCTTTTACTTTCTCAGAATAGCATTACTCACCTCTCCCTTAAACATAAACAATAGGAAAAAGCAGACTATCTTTGAGACAAGCAAATTTCATGGGAGGTTTGGGGGTGAAATAGTGGAAGGACATTTGGAATTACATGAAATTTGGAATCAGAACTACTGAAACCCAAATGGACTGCTAAATTAAGACTTCTGACCTTTAGTCTCCTCATATGTAAAATGGGAATGACATTATATGACATACATTGCAAGGTTTATCTGAGGGTCAAATAATGTACACGAAAACACTTTGCAAATTAGAAAGTAATATAAAATGACAACACGATTATATGTATTACTTGACACTAATCATTTTTTTAACCAAAACAAAAAAAAAAGCTGAATAAATAATAAAACAACTGCCACAAAATAACATGCCATATTAGTAAATGATTAGTATGTAAAATAATTAGGTAACTTATGAACATTACGTGTCTGACTACATTTAAATATGACCTCTCCACATGTCTCAAAGTTAAAATTTTATTTTCTTGCCAATTTCTTGTCTTTATTTTTGTAACAGTGAAATTTCAAGTGTGTCTCACTCTAAGAAAATATATGAAAATAATGTACAAATTTTTTAAATTAGGTGATTTATTTAAAATGGATTTACCCTAAATGCCTGAGATGAAATCTCAGACATTTCATAATTTCTTCAACCAACAATTATTGAGCCTCTATTATGTGCCAGGCACTGTGCTAGGTGCTGGGTATAAAACAATGAGGAAAAACAGACTTGGTCTATAGACAGTTTATCTAAGGGCTTCAACAGTAAGAATCAATTCATTTTAAAAGTGCATTCATTTAAGAAAACATCTGTTGGGTAAGAAGTATCTATAAACCTAAATGCAAATTATTTTCCACTTAATCCAATTTAGTGTTGATCATTATTGCAGTAACTACTTTTCCGCATACCTGGTAATGCTTAGCAGCGATTTTCAATCCTTCATCATTATCCAGGTTCTGTTCTGCTGCAATTTGGCTAGCTAAGGCTGCACAATTGAACAACACACAGCTCTTTTCATATCCTAAGCTTGCAAGAGCTGTAAAAAATTAAGAAGGAAAAATTTATCAGATTATTTTTTCTAAAGAAAACAAATGTTTCAAAGAGAAATACTATGACCTCTGTCATCCCGCTAACTCTCACAAAAACAAGTTTCCAGACCTGTTTTCTTGCTGTCATATGCTCCCATATTTCAAGCTGCCCTTACAGGCATTTATTTCCACAACAATATTCCCATCACCTAAAACGCTAAAGAACAGTAAGTTATTCTTTCTCTCCTTCCCTTTACTTCCACATTTCTATTACAATCAAATTCAAATGCAAAAGTCATTTTCATGTCATTTCTCTCAGTTTCTTAAATTTGAATAATTATTTCCATTTTTCCACCAACTCTCAAAATCATTGTCCCACCACAGTCAAACCAGTTCCTCATTACCACAAATCTAAGTCAATGCAATTACTCCTAGCTGGCCTTATGCTTTACTCCCTCAGGCAAATACATTTCTCAAAGAGCTAGCAGATTAGATGGGCTAAAACCCAACTCTGATAAAAAATCTACACACCTCACATCCACTTAGGATAGCTCCTATTAAAAAACAAACAGAAAATAAGCATTGATGAAGATACAGACAAACTGGAACCCTCATGTACTGTTGGAGGGAATGCAAACTGGTGGTTGGGTATGGTGGCTTACTCTTGTAATCCCAGCACTTTAGTAGGCTGAGGCAGGAGGATCTCTTGAAGCCAAGAGTTTGAGGTCAGCCTGAGCAACACAGCAAGACCCCATCTCTACAAAAAAAAAAAAAATGTTTTTAATCAGCCAGGTATGGTGGTACATGTCTGTAGTCCTACCTACTCGGAGGCAAGAGGACCATTTGAGCCCAAGAGTTCAAGGCTGCAGTGAGCTATGATCATGCCACTATACTCCAGCCTGAGCGACAGAGCAAGACCCTGTCTCAAAATAAAAAATAAAAAAAGTGCAACTACTGTGGAAAACAATACGGCAGGTCCTCAAAATATTAAAAATAGAACTGCTATTTTATCCAGCAATTCCACTTTTGGGTATACACCCCCAAAAATAATGAAAGCAGAGTCTCAAAGAGATATATGTATGCCCATGTTCATAGCAGCATTATTCACAATAGCCAAACATGAAAGCAACTCAAGTGTCTGTGGACTGATGAATGTATAAACAAAATGTAGTATATACATACAATGGAATATTAGTGAGCCTTAAACAAGAAGGAAATCATATGCTATAACAGGGATGAATCTTGAGGACATTAAGCTAAGTGCAATAAGTCAGCCACAAAAAGACAAATATTGTATGATTCCACTTATATGAGTTACCTAGAGTAATCAAATTCATAGAAACAGAAATCAGAATGATGGTTATCAGGGATGGTGGTAGGGGGAGACGGACTGTTGTTCAATGAGTACATTATTTCAGATTTGCAAGATGAAAAAGTTCTGGATATATTCTACGACAATGTGAAAAACACCCAACACTAGTGAACTGTACACTTAAAAATGATTAAGATAACAAACTTCATGTAGTGAAACTTTTTTTAAATGCAGTCTATGATTCTACAGTTAAATTCAGAGACAGAAAGAATGGTAGTTGCCAAGGGCTGAGGGAAGAATGGGACATTATAATTTTTTTTTCCTTTTGAGACAGGGTCTCATTCTGTCACACAGGCTGGAGTGCACTAGTGCAATCACACTCATTGCAGCCTCTACCTCTTGGGCTCAATCGATCCTCCTGCCTCAGCTTCCTGAGTAGCTAGGACTACAGGCATAGGCCACCACACCCAGCTAATTTCTGTATTTTTTGTAGAGACAGTGACTCACTATGTTGCCTAGGCTGGTCTTAAACTCCTTGGTTCAAGCAATCCTCCCAACTTGGCCTCCCAAAATGCTTGAATTACAGGCATGAGCCACCACCCCCAGTCTGTGAAGTTATCATTTACTGGGCAGAGTTTCAGTTTTGTAAGGTGAAAAAGAGTTCTCAAGACGATGTTTGCACAATAATGTAAATGCACATGTACACTGAATATGTACACTGAAGTGTACACTTAAAAGGGTTAAGAAGGTATATTATGTATATTGTATCACAATTGAAAAAATAACTTTTAAAAAAGAATCTATAATATCTCCCTATTACTTACAGAATTCAATCACTTTGGAATTCAAGATCTTGCATAATGTGCAAGGCATTGACCACCAGGCAAAATAAGGTTCCTTACAAAAAACACTGAACAAACCATCTAGGAGAATCAGAACACTACATTTGTATGTTTGTACCACAGAGTAGTGCCATAAAGTAAAGCCCTCCTTGTTACAGTACTTTGGTGGCCTCCTATGTAATAATGGCCAGTTTTCAACTTGCTTCCAAACCATTCTAGTCTCCTCATTCTAAACTAAAGCAGACATAAACATTAGCATTCCTTAAAGAGATTCAAAGATAGTACATCCATAAAAGAACAGGATTTTCTTAATTAATAAGAAAAAGCTCCTAAAAATTAAAAACTTGATTGTTAAATTTTTTCCCAAAGTTTTAAAGGTGGCGGAAGGAAAAAAAATTTTCAAGTTTTAAAATTAGTATCTAGGCAATCTCTCAGAAGTAGAACATAAAGTCGAGAAAATAGAAATTACAAAAATTATGAGTGAACAACTCAGAACAACCAACATCTAAAAAAGTATTCCAAAGAAAGAGAGACAAAAGAGACAATTATCAAAGAAATATAAGAAAACTTCCCAGAGCTGAAGGGAGATATAAATGTTCAAACCAAAAGGGCCAAAAACACATGCCCTACAAATGAATAAAATGAAATCCCATTAAGTCTTTTGAGATTTGTAAACATGAAAGACAAAGAGAAGACTGTAAAAATATTCCCAAGAGCAAACAAACAGATCACTTACAAAATAACAAAACTCAGACTTTTCATCAGTAACATTAGATACTAAAAGGCAAGAGATTGGCTGGGTGCAGTGGCTCATGTCTGTAATCCCAGCACTTCGGGAGGCTGAGGTGGGCAGATCACCAAGTCAAGAGATCAAGACCATTCTGGCCAACATGGTGAAACCCCGTCTCTACTAAAAGTGCAAAAATTAGCTGGATGTGGTGGTGCACGTCGGTAGTCCCAGCTACTGGGAAGGTTGACGCAGGAGAATCGCTTGAACCCCGGAGGCGGAGGTTGCAGTGCACTGAGATCGCGCCACTGCACTCCAGCCTGGCAACAGAGCGAGACTTCCTATCAAAAAAAAAAAAAAAGGCGGCCGGGCCCGGTGGCTCAAGCCTGTAATCCCAGCACTTTGGGAGGCCGAGACGGGCGGATCATGAGGCCAGGAGATCCAGACCATCCTGGCTAACACGGTAAAACCCCGTCTCTACTAAAAAACACAAAAAACTAGCCAGGCAAGGTGGCGGGCGCCTGTAGTCCCAGCTACTCGGGAGGCTGAGGCAGGAGAATGGCGTAAACCCGGGAGGCGGAGCTTGCAGTGAGCTGAGATCCGGCCACTGCACTCCAGCCTGGGCGACAGAGTGAGACTCCGTCTCAAAAACAACAACAACAAAAAAAGGCAAGGGATCCATGCCTTCAAGTTCTGAATATAATTTTAATTAATTCAATAAATATATACATTAGGCTAGTATGGCAGGAAAGAGCAAGGAACAAAATTAAATATCAGCCGGTCGCGGTGGCTCACACCTGTAATCCCAGCACTTTGGGAGGCCAAGGCAGGTGGAGCTGTTAAGGCCAGGACTTCAAGATCAGCCTGGCCAACATGGTGAAACCCTGTCTCTACTAAAAACACAAAAATTTGCCAGGCATGGTGGTGCGCGCCTGTAATCCCAGCTACTCAGGAGGTTGAGGCACGAGAATCACTTGAACCCCAGAGGCGGAGGTTGCACCGAGCTGAGATCACGCGGCTGCACTCCACCGCCGGCAACAGAGCAAGACTGTTCTCAAAAAAAAAAAAAAAAAAATGAATGAAATATATTCCGAACAAGAAATAAAAGTAAACTGTTTATATATCAGATATGTATCTCAATCTATTAACTTGCCCATAAATATTATCATACCAGACTGTAGTCTCTCATTTTATTTTGACAATTTCTCATGTATAAGAGCTTTTATGAGATTTTACATATAAGAGCTATTTTGATCTTGCAATTAACTCTTTTTTCCTTTATTTTCTTCTATCCATCTAAACTTAAACCAGGTTTTCAAAACAATATTTTCCTTTTTTCAAAGATGACTTTTTAAATATTTAACTGTATTCTTGTTTCTTACTTGCTCTCTTTTTCATTAAGTTTTTCTTTTATCTTTTGTTTTCTTTTGAGACAAAGTGTTGCTCTGTCACCCAGGTTGAAGAACAGTGGCATAATCACGGCTTACTGCAGCCTTAACCTCCCAGGCTCAAGCGATCCTCTCACCTCAACTCCCCAAATAGCTAGGACTACAGGCACGTGCCACGATGTCTGGCTAATTTTTGTATTTTTTGTAGAGACAGAGTTTCGTCTGTTCCCCAGGTTGGTCTTGAACTCCTGGGCTCAAGTAATCCGCCTGTCTCCGCCTCCCCAAGTACTGGGATTAGAAGCATGAGCCACCACTTCCAGCCTCCAAACTTTTCAAAATGAAAATAACTAAATTATAAATATAGTTTTCTAAAATTCAAACATTTTAAACTACAAAAAAATAATTAAAAATCACCCAAGATCTCATCTTCCACAGTTAACCAGAATTTATTTTTTGGTATCTCACAAATAACTACATACACATTCACACACATAACTTTTCACAAAGTGGATACTATACCACACTCGAGTTGCCTGGAATGCACAACTCAAGGGAGGAGGAACCACTCTAGGTTCTATATGAGCACCATCCCAAGGAGCCCAACTCAGGGGACCCTAGAGTTGTACGATGCAACAACTCTGAACTAAGGCAGGCCTCTTATTCAATATTCCATTGATATAGCTTTACATATCAACAAATATATATATGCATTTTTATTCTTAGTATTCCAAAAGTACACAATATTTAAATGAATGAGTAGTCTTTTATTTAACCAAGACATTACTGAATGACATTTAATTACCAATTTTTGCTACTAGAAATGCCTTGATGAACCACCTCCTGCTTTATGATCTCATTTTTTGCTTCCCAGTTCTTCTGGATACTTGAGTTCATCACTCAAGTGTCTCCTAGGTCTCCTGCCATCTGCTCCTTATTCGCAGCCTACTAAATTTCTTAAGTCATAACAACACTAAAAATCCTTTTCTTCACCTTGACTCCCTCTCAGAACGATGCTCCCTTTGTCCCCAAATCTTTACTGTAAATTTCCTGAAATGAGCAACCCACATTTACTGTTTCCATTCCCTCACCTCCCATTCACCCTTCAATCTGATGCTTCTTCAGGAAACTCCAAGCGAAACTTCTCTCTGCCAAATCCAAGGACTTCTCCAACCTTACATGACTGAGTTCTGCCACAATGACTCAGTCAAGGATGTTCCAGCCTGGACCTGGGATGATCATCAGAATCACTTGGAGATTTTTTTTTTTTTTTTAGACAGAATCTCTCTCTGTTGCCCAGGCTGGAGTGCAATGGCACGATCTCGGCTCACTGCAACCTCTGCCTCCCAGGTTCAAGCGAGTCTCCTGCCTCAGCCTCCTGAGTAGCTGGGATCACAAGGTGTGCACCATTACACCTGGCTGATTTTGTATTTTTAGTAGAGACAGGATTTCACCATGTTAGGCTAATCTCAAACTCCTGACCTTACGATCCACCCGCCTCCGCCTCCCAAAGTGTTGGGATTATAGGCGTGAGCCACCGCGCCCAGCCACCTGGAGATATTTTCAAAGATAATAATTCCAGTGCCCTACTCCAAAATTTTCTCCTATCACATCTGGCACTCTGTAACTTCATCTTTTATCTTACATTTTCCCCAGGTAATACTAATATGCAGTCAGGTTTGGGAACCACTGGACCACATCAACTTTGAAACTCTTCTGGCATTCCTTCACATCTCTATTTTACCCTGGTTCCTGTAAGATCTGAAAGCTTTTTCTCAACCTCATTCCCAGAACCTCTTCTTCTATTTCCCCGAATGTTATATTGCTTAGCTCTGACTTTTATACTTTTCTCAGTCAATTATCTGCCAGAAGGAATAAATTTATTATCACCTAATAATTGTTCTCGAATGTGTATCTCTTTCTCTTCTGAGCTTTAAATCCTTTATTTCAGAATGCCAGAGAAATGTCTACCCAGAATAATACAGAAAAGTCAGACTCAACCTTTCTACTAAAAGGAACAAATATCCAATAGGTCAAACCAACTTATAAATCTCAGAGTCAAGCCTCAACTCCTACTCTTCCTTCTAACTGGTAGTCAGCAAATTCAGTCAACTTCACCTCTGAAAAGTCCGAAATCCCTCTCTTCTGTGACTCGCACACACTAGCTTGTCTAACCTCATTATCTCTCATCAGTCTCCTAACCGGTTTATTTCTCTCTAGTCCCGGGAGTTAGGCTATCTAGATTCATATCCCAGCTTCATTAAATCCTAACCATATGACTTCAGAAAATCACGTAATCTTTCTAAACCAGTTTGTTCAACTGGCAATAATAGCACTTTCCTCATTAAGCTATTAGAGAATTCAGAAAGATTATTTATAAAGTCCCTTCCAGAGTGCCTGGGTAAAATAAATGCCCAATAAACATTCACTATTATTATACAAGAGGGGAAAGTAAAAAGTCAGAAGCATAATATTTGCAACTCTTCACAATCTGCTTTCTAATATCATCACCCTCTATAATCCCCAATTCAACCTATGGTTACAAGCCACAACAATAACTATCATTATATTAACATTATATATATCTATTATAAAATATATATTTCCATTTCCTCACCTATATATACGCCATAACAATAATTAAATTATTATATACAATATCTACTATAAAATATATATTTCCATTTCCTCACCTATATGTAAGTATAAACCTTAAATAAGATATAGATATATAGCCGGGCACGGTGGCTCATGCCTGTAATCCCAGCACTTTGGGAGGCCGAGGCGGGTGGATCACGAGGTCAGGAGATCGAGACCATCCTGGCTAACACGGTGAAACCCTGTCTCTACTAAAAATACAAAAAATTAGCCGGGCATGGTGGCGGGTGCCTGTAGTCCCACCTACTCCGGAGGCTGAGGCAGGAGAATGGCGTGAACCCAAGAGGCGGAGCTTGCAGTGAGCCGAGATCGCGCCACTGCACTCCAGCCTGGGCAACAAAGTGAGACTCAGTGTCAAAAAAAAAAAAAAAAGATATAGATATATGTATGTATATGGTATGTACATACTATATAATACATATTATATATCTATATCTTATAAGGTATACAGTATATATTATAGCATAGCTTATATAATGTATATGTATGCTATAAAAGGAATATACTATATAAGGCATATTATACATAGTTATACATAATACGTGTATATATACATAAATATCTATACATTATATATTATATAAATATTATATGTATATATAATAAACATATATGTATATGAATATATACAGTATATATACTATACATACACATATGTATATATGCATATATGTATACAAATATATGCTGTATACGTATGTATACGTAAGTATATATACATGTATGTGTATAATATATACATATATACATAATACACATATATACATATAATACACATTACAGATACATACAATACATATTATATACAAATACATATATACCATATATACATTGTATATACATAATATATACATATACATATAATACATATATATCATATATGCATTACAATGTTATGTAATAATATAATTATTCATTGCAGTTAATACTTATTGAGCACTGTTCTTAGGACTTTACAAGTATTCACTCATTTAATCCACATAAGAATCCAATGACATCAGCCAGGGGCTCATGCCTGTAATCCCAGGCACCTTGGGAGGCCGAGGTGGGTGGATCACCTGAGGTCGGGAGTTCAACACCAGCCTGGCCAACATGATGAAACCCTGTCTCTACTGAAAAAATTACCCAGGTGTGGTGGCGGGTGCTTGTAATCCCAGCTACTCAGGAGGCTGAGGCAGGAGAATAGGGGAATCACTTGAACCCAGTAGGCAGAGGTTGCAGTTAGCCGAGATTGTGCTACTGTACTCCAGCCTGGGCAGCAAGAGCAAAACTCTCTCAAAAAAAAAAAAAAAAGGAATCCAAAGAAATACATAGTATTATCTCCATTTCACAGATGAGAAAATTAAGGCACAGAGATGTTATCTTGCTGGAGCTGGTAGATCAAAAGTCCTCGCCCTTCTGACCTATGGTTATGATTTTGTGTCTGTAATATTATTTTCTACAAATCCATCCTTCAAGGCCTAACTCAAACATTGTCTGCTTTCAAAAGGTAGAATTACTTTCTTCCTCATATATACTTCCGTGAGTTTGTTCATAGGCTGATATTACATATTACACTTTTACATGATCAACTATCTTCCCAACAACTGAGTACATCGGTTTTACTCATTTTTATAACTAGGACAGTGCCTGGCAAGGCATGGGCTCTCTACAAATATTTCAAAATTGTATTAAAAGTTGAAGTTAAAAAGAAAATGAGATGTAAAAAACTTTAGTATTTATAAAGAGTCATTAGGATAACAATTTTAAAAACTAAAAACAATGCAAAGTAGTTAGACCAATTTTCCTATCACTTTTATTAAAAATTACATACCCAGTTTTACAGAGCCTCCAAAAAGTGAACCTTTATCAAAAGCATCCTTCCAGGTAAATGTCAAGCAGATCTGGATAGAATGAAAGAAAATAGAAAATTATGTTACCTTCCTGAATCTCATTAAATATTAAGTCTCCTTTGAAGAAAAATCCACCATGAAAAAAAGGACAAAAGCTCAATCTGTCTAAAATATTATCTCCTATAACCACCCAACTCCCTTTCCTTCTCCTTTTAAATTGAAATTTTAAAAAAGTAAAATACTGGCACTAGGATATTTCAAATGGTCATTCTGCCTCGGTAATCATAAACACTATCTTATTCATCTTTATAAACACACGATGACTTTAATGGAACAAAGTAAGTAGTAGACGCTTGTCAAATAAGCCAAGTGAAGCAAGGGAAATAAAAGTAAGTACTACAGGTTTCCTAGAAGATGAAATTAAAAACTATTCCATGATGACAAAAATAGGAGAATGGTTATTTTGGGGGATGGGTTAATATTTATCTAGGTGGTGGTTACACAGGCATACTCATTTTGTAAGATTCAAGCTATTCCCATGATTTGTTCATTTTTCTGTATGCTACATGAAAATTAAATATTTACTTTATCAAAAAACTCTCTCTCTGCTCCTAAAATATGCATTATCACATACAAAGATTAGAAAGGAGTAAACCTCATTTAAATTATTTATCATAATCTAATATAAAAATGTCTACATTCTTGATTAGGGAAATTTTCAAACATACAGAAAAACTACAGAGAATAAAGAGAATGAACTCCAGTATATCCATCAGCAGCCTTAGTCTTTTGCCCTTCTTGGTTCATCTACCTCCCAACTTGTCCTGCCTCTAGTCACCTACAACACTTTTTTCCCAGGAATATTTTAAAGGAAATCTCAACATATAATTATTTCACCTGTAAAAACTTTAGTACAAGAATGTTTAAAGTACTTTTCTTATAACTATTTTAAAATTTAAAAGTATCACTAATTTTAAAATCTTTATCCAATCTCCAAAATAAAACTATAAGAAATTATCAGCATTTTCAACATCTAGCCTTTAAGGAGAAGATAAAGTTGACATTTGTGTAATTAACATTTAATCACAACAGCATTTGCAACTTTTACATGCAAATGTAACTTGTACAAATAATTTTTAAAGCACATAAACTGAGACTAATAATTCCTGAATTCTGCAGTTTCCTTCCTAATTCTGAAAAAGTCAAAGGGAAGGACACAGTAGATTAATCAGTCAATAAATCCTACTGACATAAAATGAAGTCCCAAAAAAAACAAAGAAACCATTGTTCTACATGAGCCCCAGAAGTGACTGAAGAATGACATGAATGGAATTCCAGGAGATTCTTTCTTAGGAAGCACATATATTCACATCAGACAGACCTAAAAGCTCCTATTTTTATAACACTATCTCATAAAACTCTAAAGACAGTGAAGATATTGGCAGAAGGAAATGGGTGCCATTACCATATAATTTTAAGACACAATTAATGACTTACCTGATTTTCAGAAAATGGGAATTTGGGTTCAATAGAACAAATCTGATCATAATATCTAAAAAACAGAGTAGAATTAATAATTACCAGAGCCAAATATTACATACATTCATGTAATTATAACTGGTTTAAGATGATACAAAAATTATTCATGCTTACTTCAAGCAGCTATTTTATATTAAACAAAGTATTTTAATACATAAACCAGAAGCTAAAAAAAAGTATGCAGTGAAAAACTATGAACAAAAACTCATACCCACCACCACAGAAAAATATTTATCAACTGTCATTGGCTAAAAGCACACTAACATCTGCTCCGAAAACCAAAATATTTCTTAAAAACACTATTTCTTACTAAAACAACTATGTTTATATCCAGTAGACAAATTAGTATCTCTGGTAAACTGCCAATTAAAAGCAGGCTTACCAACTTTCAAATGTTTTGGGTAAGCCCACCACTATCTGTCTCTAGCACTGCCACACAGCACATCAAAGCTACCACAGTCTTTCAGCTAGAAATCCTAAAGTTTCCTAGACAATCTCTCCATTTCCTTTCTCATTCTTTCCAACCTGTTTTCTGCATAGCAGCCAGAATGATCACAAAATATAAAGCAGTCTTCCCCCTATCAGGGTGAGCTTTCAGTCAGCAAGTCTGGCAGGGAAAGGAGTAGAAAAGGGTCAGGCCAAGCTTTCTAACTGGCCTCTAATCTTTCCTCCTTTCCTTTTTCCTTCAACTTCCCCCACCCCTTCATCAGGGGTATTTTTGTAATGATTATTTCTGGGGGCAAATTTTCAGCAGGAGTGGGCAACATATCTGAGACCAAGCTTTTGGCTGGCATGGCTAGGAGTTTGGTTATAAACAGGAAAAACTATGAAGTTAAGTAAATACATTGAAAATAATGGAAGCCAAGTTTCTCAAGATCAGAGATACAAATACTTGAAAGGGCCAGGCAAGCGCATCATGCCTTTAATCGTAGTACTTTGGGAGGTTAAGGTGGGTGGATCACTTGAGCCTACAGTTCGAGACCAGCCTGGCCAACATGGCAAAACCCTGTCTCTACTAAAAATACAAACATTAGCCAGGCGTGGTGGCACACACTTGTGGTCCCAGCTACTCATAAGGCTGAGGTGGGAGGATCACTTGAGCCCTGGAGGTCATGGCTGCAGTGGGCCAAGATGGCGCCACTGTACACCAACCTGGGCAAGACCCTGTCTCAAAAAAAAAAAAAAATCCACAAATATGAGAAGGCAGAAGGTTAGAGTAACTCCACAGTTTTAAACTGGAACTAGAGATATCAATGTGAACTTTGTTTGTTTACTGACAGGGTATCGTTCTGTTGCCCAGGCTGCAGTACAGTAGCGCAATCACAGCGCATGGTAACCTTGAACTCCCAGGCTCAAGCAATCTGCCCACTTCAGCCCCTGAGTTGCCAGGACTACAGGTGCATGTCACCACACCCACCTAGTTTTTTAACTCTTTTTTTTTAAAGGTAGCAGAGAGAAATAAAAACAAGTATAAAAGTGTAAGTATGTATTTCCTAAATGTATATGCTAAGAGGGCCTATAAGCAGTAACACTTTATAGTAGCAATAAGCACACCTACTGCCCAGATAATCTTTTGCATTAAAAGGAGCCAAGTGCTCCTTAGAGAAACTGCTGAATCCAGGGCTGAGACTGAAAAAATTCAATATTCAAGCCTAAAACATCTTGCTATGCCAGAAAGTTAAGGAAGTACTCAAAAAATGATGAGGACATGTCAAAAGGGCACAGGAGGTAGCTT
The DNA here is from genome assembly GCF_008728515.1 of Papio anubis. Classification (NCBI taxonomy): domain Eukaryota; kingdom Metazoa; phylum Chordata; class Mammalia; order Primates; family Cercopithecidae; genus Papio; species Papio anubis. The sequence continues at coordinate 179,848,327 of NC_044977.1, read as the reverse complement.
TAAGGGGCTCCCAATGGCCAAGCATAGAACCAATCTAACTAATATAAGTAACAGTAAAATATAATCCATTGAGGAAAATAAGAACACCACTCTGAAGTAAATAAACAGGTGCATAGGGAAAACTCTACCCTACAGTACCATAATCTAGAGGAAATTAGAAAAATTACCATTTGGTACCTTTCAGAGTATAGTATCTAATTCTGGCACGGTTCATCAATAAAGGCTAAAATAATGAAAAGTGTGTAATGAAACAGGATATTACATAGTCTCAAAGTATCTCCCCACAAAATATTTACTAATTAGTACAACATACTTACTAACTGTAAGGTCAAGAAACCTGGCAAACACCATCTTAACCAAGTGATAAAAATAAACATTACCACTACAGAACAAATTCACATCATATTTTTCCTGATAAGCACTAGAAAGAACACAGCATCACTTCGCTGGCACTCCTATGCAAAAATACAGAAATCACAAGAAAATGAGACAAGCCCTTACTGAGGAAAATTCTAAAACCTAGCCTGTCCTCTTCAAAAATGTCAAGGTCATCAAAGACAAGAGAAAACTGAAGAACTGGTCCAGACTGAAGGAGATTAAAGAGACATAATAATTAAATGCACTGCATGATTCTAGATTAGATCCTGAACCTGTAAATAATATTGGGAAAATCAGCAATATTTGAATGAATTCTATGGATTATATGGTAATAATGAATCAATGCCAACTTCCTGACTTTGAAAGTTGTACTATGTAGGAGAATATCTTTGTACTCAGGAAATAAACTCTAAAGTATTAAGTACTGAAACTCTTTGGTGGATTCCCATTATACTTAAAATTACATCCAAAAATGTTGAAGATCTTACAGGATCTGGCTATCATCCAACTCTCCAGCCTCATCTCAGGATATTCACTATACATTCTAGTCACTAAATTATATGCTCTCCTTGCTCAGGGCCTTCACTCTTTTTATCACCATTTCTCACTTCTGTCTAGGCTGACACTGTTATCAAAGAAAGTTCCTCATTCATTCATTCAACAAATATATACCAAGAGCTTACTAAGGAACCAAACACAGTTTTAGGACATTAAGAATTCAGCAGTAAACATCTAAATATCTGTGCTCCTGTGAAGCTTTTAGAGGGGAAGACAAACAAGCAAAAATATTATATAGAAGACAGTGGTAAGTGCCATTGAGAATAAAGAGATAAGAGGAATAAAGTGAATATATGGGGACAGGTAAGAAGGTTGTCATTTTAAATAACATGGTCATTTGACTACATGAAAAAAAAGCTTTAACTTTAAAACAGCATGACTATAAAAGGCGTGAAAAAGGTGGTAAGGTGAGCCAAGCAGATATCTGAGGATTTCCAATCTAGGGAAAATCAAGTGCCAATACCCTGGGATAAGAGCGTACTTGAGAAAGTATCTAGCATGGCAAGGAGACCAAAATGGCCATAGAGTAAGCAAGGGAGAAAATAGTGAGGTCAAAGTAGTAATGATGCCTTGAGTGCAACTGTAAGACTTCTGAGTTTTACTATATAATGTGAGAGGGTGAACCACCAAAAGGTTTGGACAAAACAGTAACATGACTTATTTTCATAGAGTCACCATGACTATTGTGTAGAAAACTGACTGCAGGTGTGCAAGGGCAGAAGTAGAGATCAGTTAGGAAGCTACTGTAGTAATCCAGTCAAGAGACAACGCTAGCACGGATCAATGTAGTCCATGGTGGCAGCAGAAGTGATAAAGTCAATCTAGGCCAGGCGCTGTGGCTCATGCCTATAATCCCAACACTTTGGGAGGCTGAGGTAGGAGAATCACTTGAGCCTAGGAGTTTGAGACCACCCTGGGCAACATAGTGAGACCTCATCTCTATACATTCACACACAAAAAATTAGCCAGGTGAGGTGGTGGGCCTACAGTCCCCAGGGAACTATGCAGGGGGATAAGGTGGGAGGATCACTTGAGCCCAGGAGGTCAAGGCTGGAGTGAGCTGTGATTCCACCACTGTACTCCAGGATGGGCCATGGAGTGAAATCTTGTCTTAAAAAAAAAAGTCAATATAACCCCTTTTTAAAATTAGTTTCCCCTCCATTTATAATCTCTCAGGTCCCTGAACATTTCCTTCATATGATTTAACACAATTTGTGATATATTAATTGTGGGATTATGTTTACTGCCTTTTCTCTCAAAGGATTCTCAATTCCATGAAAGCAAAGACTGGATCTATTTGCTGTTTTGTTGCTAGCCCCAAGCAAATGAATCGGTAAAATGCAAAGTTTTCTTCTATCTCTGAAAAGTAAAACCTAAAATTCTGGTTTGTGAATGAACAGGAGCTATCAAAGAACAAGCCCAGAAGGAGGGAAAAGCAAGCGCTAAATGCCTGAGGCAACCATGCCTAAAAGTGTGCTTGGCACAGCAAGGAGGCCAATATGACCACAGAGCCAGGACTGGCAAACTTTTTTCTAAACAGTGATATTCTAGACTCTGCTGGGAAAAGGGCTAAATCAAGCATGTAATAATTATGTAAGTACTTATATAACAAGAGAAAAACCCCTGCCCTCTACCTTTTTTGCCTAGGTTGGGCCATCCCAAAATTGTGGCACACAGCCGCCCAGGTGCCATCCTGGAGACATTCTCCAAAGAAAAAGTACCTGTCTGATGGAGAGGAGCCATGGGGAGATGGGAGGAGTGACCGACATGGTCAGTTTTACTCTGCCCCAATGAGACCAAAACTCTCAAGGAGGGCCTACCATGGGCACCTGCCCCAGCTGGTTGGAGGTGAGATAATTTGCTGAGTCACCAATTTCCAGACTGAGATTCTACCATTTAGTGCCAAGCCATTGCCAAGCAGAATACCCAATGTGTAGGCAGCACCACAGTAAGTCTGGGCAGCAATAAAGCATGGCCACTGGCCAGGGGGACAGGAGCTAGAAGCAAAGGGGAGAATGGAACAGAGGCAAACAGCTAAGCTAGTTCTCCAACAGTCACCATGCTAACCCCCTGGAGCAGTGCCCATACGCCATACAAAAACAGGCAGCTGAGCAGGCCTTATTTTGCTGACCCTTGCTATAAAGTGAACAAGGAAGGCAGTAGTAGGAAATGAGGTTACTTGCTCTGCAAATGGGTGGGGAAAGAAAGAATGGTTAAACTGAATGCACTAAAGTTTTTATACCCATTCTCTTCACCCCGAAGTTTTTGAAGCCAACTAACAAAACCTGAGCTGTATGGGGGGAACAGCGCATTTATATCCTATATCTGAATGATTCGAAGCTATGTGATGAAATCCTCAAAGTAAAATGGCTATCTTAGGACAGATTTAGAAGTTGAAATAAAAGTACAACAGGAGGGCAGTCACTGGAAATCAACAATGTCTGATCGGTATGGAGAAAACTCCAACAAAATGAGAGAGATCAATGAATCTTTACAAAAGAAAGTAGCCATTGCTAACTGCAGTTACCACAAGCAAAATGCTGTTCCAGGAGACCCAACTACCATAAGCTACTCCTTCAATATAATTCCACAAGGTATTACCCTCACAGTTCAGCCTAGATCTCAAGTACCAAAGTTCTCTAGGTAAGGAACCCACAGAAACAAAAGAATCTACCACACCCTTCTCTTTAACATTTAAGTACACTTTACTACAGCAGCAGATTCTAGCCTAGAATGGATTTCTAACAAAGTAGACCTAGGCTGCAAGTTTTGTACAAGTAGGCACAGGGAAAGCCAGTATGCTAAGTCGTGGAGTTGGTAAAAACTAGCACACTGTGGAAAACAATGCTGCAAAAAAATTGGTGTCTTTATAGATTCTATTTTAGAAATAAGCAAATTTTTTCACCAAAACTATAAAATCCCAAATATATTTAAAATGTATGATGTCACAGTCTTTCAAGTCAGATAGCCCTGAGTTTGAATCCCAACTCTTAGCTAAGTGATCATGAAAAAATTATTCAATCTCTCTGAACCTTTCCTAAAGAGTAATAATACCTCCTTTAAGGGTGAGGAATAAATGGTACTGTATACTGTATATCAAATCCTTAAAATAGAGCCTGGACACACAGTAGTACATGTATGACAAATGGTATAGATAATTATTTTGCAACTATGTAGAAGTGCTTATATATGTTCTCCAGTATTTTATAAAACTTAACCACTTTGGCACAAATATATAATAACTTAAAAATCTCATGGGGAAAAAGAAACTAGGAAATAAATACATTTCTCTGAAAATACTACAAATAGGTACAGGACAAATTCCCATTAGAAATTCTAGTTTAAAAAAAAAAAAAAAAATTGGCCAGGTATGGTGGCTCACACCTGTAATCCCAGCACTTGGGAGGCCAAGACAGGAGGATCGCTTGAGTTCAGGAGTTCAAGATCAGCCTGGGCAACATAGCAAGACCTCCTCTCTACTAAAAATTTAATAATTAGCCAAGTGTGGTGGTATGTACCTACTTGGGAGGCTGAAGTAGGATTGCTTGAGCCCAGGAGATCGAGGTTGCAGTAGGCTATTGTGGCGCCACTGTACTCCAGCCTGGGCAACTGAGCAACTGAGCAAGGCCCTGTCTTAAAAAACAAAAATGCTAAAATTTTTAAATAAAGATTAAATTATACATTTAATTTTGAAAAAGCAAAAAAAAAAAATTTTTTTTTTTTTTTGAGACAGCGTCTCACTCTGTCGCCCAGGCTAGAGTTCAGAGGTGCAATCTCAGCTCACTGCAACCTCCACCTCCCGGGTTCAAGCAATTCTCTGCCTCAGACTCCCAAGCAGCTGGGATTACAGGCACTCGCACCATGCCCAGCTAATTTTTTGTATTTTTAGTAGAGACAGGGTTTCACCATTTTGGCCAGGCTGGTCTTGAACTCCTGACCTCGTGATCCACCCGCCTCAGCCTCCCAAAGTGCTGGGATTACAGGCATGAGCCACCGCACCCAGCCGGAAAAAAAATTTTTAATTTAAGGGGAAGGTATGGGATCAAGAACAACCAATTCACGTGGCCAAAATAATACAGCAATGCTAACTGACACAACCTTATTCAGCTCCAGTCTGTATTTAGGGATGTGCAACTCCAGACCACCAACTAGAGGAAGAAACAAGGGAATCAGAAGAGCTGGGCCAGAGATATTGGTTGCAGTTCATATATTCTTTGTGAACTTTATTTTCACACTTCTTTCCTCACCCTATTTAACACATGAAAAATCATTAATCAAGCACTACTGCAGCAGAGAGTATGGCAAAAAGTAACTAGCTGGGGAATCAAGAGGTCAGGATCTTAGTCCAGTTCTGCCATAAAGATAGCTGTGTGGGCTTAAACATTCTGTGTAAAGCACCTCAGAAGATTCTTCTTACAGATACACAGAATGATAATAGTCCTGATAAGCTATTTACTAAACACCAGAAAAGTCAAAACACATAAAAACAATCAGATTTTAAATCTTTCCTTATGTATTCATCTATGTGGAATAAAATTACTGAGCCAAAAAGGTCTGCCAATTACAGATATTCCTTGAGACCAGGGACCAAGTATATCTTTATATCCTCCACATTGTCTCCTATAGTATGGTTCACACAGACTCTCCATTAGTATCTGGTTAACAAATTGTAGCAATGTCATTGTGCTAATATTATCTCAATATTGAGACAGCCAGGTGGGAGGGTGTCCCTGGAGAAACTCCAACCAGCCTCTTCACTAAGGTGGAGCCTCGAGAAGTTCTACAGGGAAGAGTCTGGCCCCGCCTCTTCCTGTGTGGAACCTGAGATTCAAACTGCAGGCGGAATGTGCTCTAGCTGGGACTCTAGCCTTGCGAGAGTTCCTGTTTCCCCCCTTCTTCCTTTTTCACCCAATAAAACCCTGCTTTACTCACCCTTCAAACCATCTGCAAGCCTAAATTTTCAAGGCCGTGGGACAAGGAAACGTTCTGCAAACAGTATGTTCACACCAAATCAACAATCAGAATCCAAACAACAGTTGTGAAGTAAAACAGAACATTTTCTTTCCTGATCTATAAAACACGACTGTGTAGAAAATATTTCAGAAATTAAGAGTATTCCATCAACTTCATTTTGCAAATGAAAAAGATAGTAGGACGCAACCAATACAGACTGAGAAAAAAATACACAGTCCTAAAATATATTAGAAAAACCAGAAAGATGGAAAACTAACCAATCAATACAAAAAGACAGAAAAAGGGAACAAAGAACATTTTTTTAAAAAAATGAATGATAAGAGCAGAAAACCAACCAAAAAGCCTTGGTTTTAAACAAAGAAAAGGTGGCTGCAAACCTTTGGCAAATCTGAGGGAGGAAAATCGCACATAACACGTGCACATTAGGAATATGAAAAAAAATCTTAACTACAGATTATGAGATGACAACATTTTGGGGGAACTTCCAAGTGACAAAAGATAGCATAAACACAGTTGAAAGACAAGAAAAATATTGGAAGATTTTTGCAACATACATAATGAAAAAAGTATAAATATCCAGAAAATGTTACAACTCCTGCAAATTAGGAAAAAACAACTCAATAGAAAATGGGCAAAAGAAAAGAACAAGCAATCACAGAAAAAGAAACAAAGTGGCCAGTAAACATAAACTGTTCAACCTCAGTAAAATAAGAGGAATGCAAACTAAAGATATTACCTCTCACCCATCTGTTTAGCAAAAAGTAATAAATTAAATTATTAATCAGTATTAGCAAGGATACGGAGGAATAAAATACTCCCATATACCTGCTGATGAGAATGTAAATTGTTACAAGCACTGTGGAGAGCTGAAAATGTAAACACCTTCCTCTTACAGTTAAACAAATAAATCAGAATAAACACCCTTCTTTGCTTCCCACCAAAACCCACTAAAACAAGAATTTAAAAATGTAAAAGATGTACATGAACATGGACAAAAAGAATGGCAAAGGGCACACAGGATATAAGAGGTTTCAACAAAATTTATTGAAAGGTGAAAAGTGAATAAAAAAGAGAAAGCCAAAATCTTAACTGGCTAAGAGGGAAGGGAGCCAAAGTAGAAGCCAAATCATGCCAGAGAAGCCAGAAAAGGATCTGAATTAAGAAACATGAGGTACCTCTGTATATAGTTCAATGTGAGGGTGGAACGAGAAGGTGTGGTCGAAAATCCTTCAAAGAAAACCTCAAGCTCCCAGATCCTCTCTGCTCTGAGGGTAGGTTCACTCTTAGAAAAATGTCAGAGATTGGCCCGGCGCAGTGGCTCAGGCCTATAACCCCAGCACTTTGGGAGGCCGAGGGGGGTGGATTACCTGAGGTCAGGAGTTCGAGACCAGCCTGAGCAACATGGAGAAACCCGTCTCTACTAAAAATACAAAATTAGCCGGGCAGAGTGGCGCATGCCTATAAATCCCAGCTACTCGGGAGGCTGAGACAGGAGAATTGCTTGAATCTGGGAGGCGGAGGTTGCAGTGAGCCAAGATAGTGCCATTGCACTCCAACCTGGGCAACAAGAGCGAAACTCTGCCTCAAAAAAACAAAAAAAAAAGTCAGAGATATCAAATACAACTAAGGTGGAGATCAAGCACTGTTAAGTGGGGTAGGGAGCGCTAACTGACTACATCATTATCAGTCTATCCTATTCCTTATTAACAAAACCATGTATCTTTAGCTGAGTATACAGCTGTTCATAATGAAAATTCCTTTTCCCAGCATCCTATGAGAAGTGGACACACATGATGGCTGCTAACATATAGGCAGGGGGTTGTGGAACAGTTGCCAGGAAACACCCTAAAGGGCAAGCCCTGTACCTGGAACTTGGATGATTGCAACCTGGACCTGAGAATAATATTCTAGGTTTTAAACAGCAGAAAGCTGAAAGGAATCTGAGCCCCAATTAACTTTGCAGAACCACTATACCAGCCCTGGGCTACCAGAACTACCTACCTGCCAACTTTTTACAAAAGAATAAAATATTAACTCAGATAATTTGGGATCTGCCACATAGAAATGAACCTAACCCTAATGCAGGTGTCATACTAAAAATAGATGTACCTGACAGACTGCATACATGATTGTTAAGATCCCCAACCTCCGTTTCCCAGAATAAAATTTAGAAAGCTGATAAGCAGACTTTTTCATAGAAGGAGACTAGAAGCTTTCTCTCTAAAGAAATTGATCACCACAAAGAAATTACACAATGCTGGTAACTGGTATATATGGAGCTTCAAATAAAATACAAAATAAAAAATAAAAAACCAGCAGGGTTCCCATTTGATCACCCTAGGTCACCATTTACCAAGGTCTAATCAATTTTTAGTAACAGCCACTTTATAAAGGAAGAAGTATCATACAAAAGGGTTTTGTTGTTGTTGTTTTGTTTTGTTTTGTTTTGTTTTGAGACAGGGTCTCAGTATGTTGTTCAGGCTGGCCTCAAACTCCTGGGCTCTAGTGATACTTCTGCCTCAGCTGGAATTATGAGTGCATGCTACCATACCCAGAACAAATGAGGTTTTAAGTACTCATTCTCATTATTATAATATGCATAAATGTACATTGTAGGAAATTTTAATAGAACACCTACAAGTTAGTAATAGGAAAACAAGTCTATCACTGAAGCTATATATGGAGCTGCATATCAGGACTTACCAAGCTAGCTTCAATTCTTTAGGAATTAGCTTAAACTCTCTTTTTAAAAGTTCATTAGTTTAAAAGTTCATTAAGTTAAAAAATTAATGTTAAGTTTACACAATTATCCAAACATCATCATTAAAAGTAAAATATTCTGCCGGATTTGAATGAACATCACACAACTGATTCACATCTAATTTTACAGCATATATTCCTAAGGAACCTCTGTACCTATCTCCATTATAAACCTTAGTAATATCTCCAAGCTTACCCTAACCCCTCTAGAAGACCAAAAAGTGAAAATACTTAATATTTGTTGAATTAATGTGGCAGGAGGGGATTATATAGAGGTGGCTAAAGAAACATGGTTAGTTTCAAAGAGACTATATCTACAACAGGTTCACTACCTAGGAACAGTTCACACATTTAAGTCTGGTAAAAAGAATAAAAGAATGAACAAATGAATTAAGTTTTAAAGTTCACAGGAGAACCTTATCCAAACCATTATCCACCAACCTCCCATGTCTGTTAGTCTAAAACCCATGCACCAATTGCTTCTGAAGACCCCAAATCTGAGGGCTGGAACCAAATTTGATATATTCAACAAGATTTTTATCACAGGGTTCATTATACCACAACTATGTTTTCTTAATATTACTAATGGAAAATCCTCACTGAATGCTATTCATGCCTACATAAAAATTACCTTGAAATTGTTTAATTATGTTAATTCTAAAGAATGGCTAAGTATTCCTAAGTTAACTTAAAAGAAAATTGCTTATGCTATTAGACTAATTACCCTTGCAGCCCAACAGTTCTAGCTCTAAAAATTTGAAACCAAGGGGTTTTAATTCCTCTGAACAATCTATTCAATATCCCTTCCTTTCGAGAACCAACCCTTCCCCAGCCCGGACTCATCTTGCTTTGACACATGGGGTAAGAGGAAATTAAATCGGTTGAAAGACTCAGATAAGGGCAATTAACTTAGCCCATTTCCCACCATCATAAATGGGTGCAAACAAACCCAGAAGCCTCCCATGGACTTCCACCAGAGCTAAGGAGAAAAGCACTCTCTTCTGTAAGATACTGAGTGTTGTGGACGATTGTAATTACACTACAGCCATCCCTCTCAATACAGGAACAAAGCTTTCGAGGGAAGCATCATGGAGGCAAGACGATCTCCAGTGATACCCAAAGCTAAGGAAAGAATATCCCTAGACTTTTCAGTTAGCAGAATAAGTCTTTTCTTTCTTTTTTTTTTTTTGAGACGGAGTCTCGCTCTGTCACCCAGGCTACAGTGCAGTGACGATTTCAGCTCACTGCAGGTTCCGCCTCCCGGGTTCACGCCATTCTCCTGCTTCAGCCTCCCAAGTAGCTGGGACTACAGGCGCCCACCATCACGCCAGGCTAATTTTTTGTATTTTTAGTAGAGACGGGGTTTCACCGGGTTAGCCAGGGTAGTCTCGATCTCCTGACCTCGTGATCCACCCGCCTTGGCCTCCCAAAGTACTGGGATTACAGGCGTGAGCCACCGTGCCCGACAGAATAAGTCTTTTCTCAGCTCAAGCTAGTTTAGCCTGGGTTTCTGCTACTTGGATTGGAATACAGTTGTGATTCTCTTGTGAAACAAATAGAATATACTATACGGAGATGAACAAGGTAGGCAAAAGAAATTTTTAACTAAAAAATCCTATAAAAATGTTCTTATAACTATTAAGTATAATGAAACGAACCCTCATTAAATCAGAATGAGCTAAATAAGCTTGCTAAAATAACAAATTTACTCTATTATGTATATACCTGTTTGTGAACAAACTGCTTTTAAACAACCTACCTTGAACGGTTCTATTATGTAACTAGAGTTTTATTTCAAATACTTGTAGCTCCTAACTTTCAGAATTCTCCATCTGTCATTTGATTATTTTGAACTGAGGAAGATGGTCCATTTCATGTGGACAATGTGATGAGTTGATCAGACATTTGGTCCAGTGTCCCAATTCCCTCACTTCGCCCACTTCCTTCAAGCAACTACTATTATGAAATCTAAATTTGGCCCAAGAAAGACAGTGATGGAAAAATGGGGGGAAAGGGGAAGCTTCAGAGACCCAAAAAAGTGAAAACTACTTCTAAGTAAATGTGGCAAGAGAAATCAGTACATGGCTGACTGCTGCTCCCAAGCACCTGATCGACGGAGCCCTCGCCGACCAAGGGCTGGGGCAGGCGGGCAGGCAGGACAAGCGGGCAGTCACAGCCGGCCTGCAGGGCGGGTCCTTTTCACCAGCAAAGAATGCAGACCACACCTACGCGCCCGGTCAGGCCGGGGCGGGGCGGCTCGGCCCAGGTTACAGGATTGAGGGAAGGGGGAAGACAGGAAGAGGGGCGGCGAGGGACTGCTGGCAAACAAACTACCCACACCCAGCCCCGCGCCCACCTCAGGAGCGTCTCGAGCGCGCCCTCGTGCTTGTCCAGCGGGCGACCGACTGCGGCGCGGCGCAGCTTGCTGAGCTCCTCCGCCGCGCGACAGTACTGGGCCTGCTCTTCCCCGCCGCTTGGGTAAGTCTGCTGGATGAACTTCACCAGCGGCTTGGCCAGGTCCACCTCTGAGGTCTTTTTCAGCTGCACCGAGATGAACGTCGCCATGATCAGCGCCTCCGCCGCCGTTCGGGCCAAACAGACAGCGGACAGCCTACGACGGCCGAGAAGAGAGAGGTACTGGTCTGGCGGACTGGCGGACTGACGGGCTGACGGACGTGCGCTCCGCCTGCGTTCCGGGTCCGGCCACTTCCGGGAGCTCCAGCGCAAGCGCACTGGATGCGGGGTCCTTAAGCCGTTCGCGGTCACGTGAAGGTGTCGCGGCGGCGACGCCCTCCTGGACCCAGTTCAGGCTGTGCTATGCTGTAAAATACTACTTTCTCCGCATCTGGAATTCTTTCCTTCCTCCTTCTTGCCGCAGTGGTGTACTGAGCACTTTCACGTAAGAGTATTCATCCACTCGAACAACCCCCTGGAGAAGTACTCCTGTCACTGCCACCTGCGAGAGTTTGCGGCTACCTCCCCAAGATGCGGTCCCAGGGTTATTGTGACCTATGATGTTTATTAAGCTACTGTTGACGGGCTGCTGTGCACAGGAACGGAGTGCACAGGGAACCTGGTAGGCAAGACTCCTGCCATCGTGCAGCTTACTGTCAGGTTGACACAGATACTAAGGTAAACGGAAAAAGTATCAGGAAGAAAAACAGGGTACTTGGGATTTAGGAGATGTTAAGATCGCTTGGAGGACCCTAATTTAAATAAGATAAAGAAAGTAGGTTTTCTCCGGAGTAGGTGAACTGAAAATGAACCTGTGTCTGTGGTTGCTGTTTTGTAGAAAGAACAAAATTTTAAATACATTGAAAACGACACCTGTAATTTGAGAAGATGCTTGGCATCAGGAGAGGAGAAGAGTGGAGAGAGGTGGAGTGGCAAAGGAGAGTCTCCAAACCAAAAGCCTGCGTGCAGAGGCCCTAGGAGGCAAGCACTTACCATGTTTCGGGAGTAGAAACGAAACATATGACAAGACTCTTAAAAACAAATAGAATTGGGATGGAATAAAGTTGGATGAGTAAGCAGACATCAAATCGTTCAGAAACTTGTAGTCCAAGTTGAAGATTTTGTTTAGTGTTGTATAATAAATGCAGAGGAAGCTATGTACATTTATAATTTACATTTTTTAAAGGCCACGTTGTAGCTCAATCGGATAGTTTGTCTTTTGATGGAATGTAGTATACAGTATCATCATGATACATTCCACGCAAAAATATTTAACTTGAATCTATCAAGCCTTTGCATGTAACAGACTTTATAAAAAAATACAACTGATAGATGAACAAACTAAATGATGCCAGAGGAAGTAACTAGACAGAAGGTGAAACCAGAAGCTGAAACATTCTGCAGGATAACTGGCCCATCTCTTCAACAATTTGTCATGAAAAAAGCAACTGCTTTATGAAAAGAAATTTAAGGGACATAACAGTTTGAATTGGATCCTAGTTTGAACAGACTATAAAATGCATTTTCAGGAACATTAAAGAAATATGAATGTAGATGGACTGAGTATTGGATAAAATAGAACTGTATTGCCATGGAAAAGATCATTAACTGAAAAGAGCAAGTCACAAAGTAGTATGTTACAGCATCCCATTTTGGTTTAAAAATGCACATCTGTGTATTTAGGTACAATGAAAAAAATAGTGGCCTTATACCCTAAGGTGTTAGTAGTGGTAATCTTTGGAAGTGGAAATGTGTATTTTCTTATTTATGTTTGCCTATCTTTTTCATTGTAACTTTTGCAGCATATAGACTACTTTCATTATAGTCAAAGTTTATTTTACCACAATTTTTTTTTTTTTTTTGAGACAGAGTCTCAATCTGTGACCCAGTCTGGAGTGCAGTGGCACAATCTCAGCTCACTGCAACCTCCGCCTGCCAGGTTCAAGCTATTCTCTTGCCTCAGCCTCCTGAGCAGCTGGGACTACAGGTGCATGCCACCATGCCTGGCTAATTTTTGTATTTTTAGTAGAGACTGGCTTTCGCAACATTGGCCAGGCTGGTCTCGAACTCCTGGCCTCAAGTGATCCACCCACTTCAACCTCACAAAGTGCTGGGATTACAGGCGTGAGCCACTGCACCTGGCCTATTTTACCACAATTTATAAAAAGTTTTGTTTATTTTAATTAAGTTATTCTAGGTTAAAATAAGTAGCCACCCTTGGCTGATGCATAAATAAAACATTAGAGGAAGGAAAGAATGGAAGCAAGGAGGCAAATCATGAGATCATTTCAGAAATCAAGACAAGATCATGAAAGCTAACATTAACAAGAGTGAACCAAACGGTTAATATCTTTGAGTTTAAAACTGAAGAATTTACCAATGAATTGCATAGGAAAGTAAAGGAAGTGGTCAAGGATAGATCCTGGTTTTGGGGCCAGAACATCTGAGTGGTTAGTAGAATCATTACCAGTTGATAACCCATGGAAGAGGGTCGGGGATGGGTGGTGTCTTGTAGGTTGGTTGACAGGACTGACCCATTGGGAAGATAATGAAGAAGCAAAGTATATGAAAAGAGGAGGAGAAAGGGTAACCAGAGGAGGGAGGATACAAAGAGAGTAATTAGCCATCAGAAAGATGAGGGACATGACATTTGTTGAGGCAGATGATGGGGAAAAGAAAGTTAACATAAATGTGATTAGTTTTGTGACATTGACCGAAGGAAGATTAAGGTGATACTATCTGATGGCTTAGAATGAAAACCAAACTCCCTACCACAACATGATGGTCTTTCTCTGCAACTTCATATTTTGCCTCTTGTTCCTCATTTGTTACCACTGAGTCACAGTTGTCTTTTTAGTTTCTCAACTCACCAAGGTCTTTCTTGCCTCATGGGACCTAGAATGTTTTCTCCCTTTCTTCATGTCTTAGTTGAAAGGTCTCCTCTCCTCATCATCATACTATCTAAAGTACATTCCCTCCCTTGTTAACCTCTAGCGCAGCCATTAGTTCCTTCATAACACTTACCCTAACTTGCAAGTATTTTGTTTGTTGATTTAATTTTTATCTGACTTCCCCACTAGAATGTAACCTCCATGAGGGCAAAAATTGTGTGTTTTGTATACCAGTATGTCTCTAACACTTGGTATAGCAGGCACTCAATTTCAATTTTAAACTCAAAGATAGTATCTTAATAAACATTTGTTCTTTGCTCACACAAAGTCTAATATGGAACAGGCTTAGAGTTGTCCTCCAACCAGTGTCTGAGCAATCCAGACCACTTTGATCTTGTAACTCTGCCGTCCCAACATGAGATTCCACTTTCGCTGCAGAAGAGGGAATGTGTAGCATCATGCAGTGGCTTGTCACTACCTCAGCCCTCCACTTCCACTTGTATTTCACTAGCTAGAACCTTTCATATGGCTCCGCCGAACTGCAATGGGACTGGGAAGGGAGAATCAGATATTAGGGAGCATTCATAATGCCTTCCGAGGGGTGTGTGTCACTGCTTCCAAACTTGCTTATGATGATGTTAGTTTTTCATCTATGTGATGAAATGCCATGTATTCTTAGTGTGTGTTCTCAGCATAACAAATACATTTTGGGAATATTAAGTAAATGGATTTTCTTTCTCAAAAATTCCTAGTTCTGGGCCTATCATTAACCCCACTGATTGAACCAGTGGAAATAGTTGCCTCTTTGAATGGACAGAACCCTGCTAAAGGCAGCTTTGAGTTTCAAAATAGTGTGTTTCAAGTCCACGTTGAGACAATAGCCTGAAAGTAAGCACTTATGATTTTTGGAGGAGACTTTGTTGTTAAGGAGAAAAGAGGCTTACAGAAGTCAGATTCAGAAGACTGTAATATTTTTACAATAAATGAAAGTAAACAGTATAAGAATTTGATGTAAGGGAAGTTCCTGCAGTGCAAGAAAGAAAGTCCTTTTGGTACTGAGCGGAAGAGTCTAAGAGAGAGAAGGTGAACAATAAAAGGAAAATGTAAATGTGGGATTCATACTTCCTTACTCCACACTCAGGATAAACCTAGAGTATGAGGTAGATGGGGGAATCTAGAGGGGAAGAAGCATGGAATAGGAACACCCAAATAGACTTGATGAAACAAAAAACATCAAGGATGGCTCCTGTGTCACCTGGAAGACACATATCTTGTGCGGAATGGAAAAAAGGCAATGGTAAAGGACCAGGGCCCTAGATTTTTTACAACGTGGGATAGAGAACTATTTGTCTCCTTAATTTACTAGCATATTTACCTTTAAAAATTGATGAATGAAAGAAAAATTACCCATTTTTCAAACATGGGTGTGTAAATTTTTTCCACTTTGTACAGAAAATTTTAAAGAAATGGAAACTACTGAACACCTTATATTCAGAATTACTCCCTGTATAAGCCCATTCCAATCCCATATACTGCTGATTAAATTTTCATCAGTTGGCAGTTCTCTAGTATCGGTTTCACTGCTATTTAAGTAACTACTGCCCTTTGCTACCAGTGTCTCTCTTGGGTGAGAGTCACTTTACTCGAATGAGATAACTTCTGAGAATAAATTGATGCACTATTTTGGAAGAATTGCTCTATAGAGTAAAAAATAATTCTGGATAATTGAAAGTTATCTTGTGAGTATCTGCACATTAAGGATACATTTCAAGACTCCCATTTTCACTAAAATCCCGTATTTGTTTAAGCATTTCAAGTTAAAGGGAGCACCCTCCCCCTTTCACCCTGACTGTTGTTGTTCATTCGTTTTTGGAGCTATATAAGAATGTTTCTTTAATCGATTTTCCCTTAGGCATACATTAGCTCTCTATTCAAAACTCAGTAGCAGGGAGTAGTAAGTAAGTGGTTATTAGTGATTCTTCATATAAAGCACATTTGAGTTTCTTAGAAGAAAATTATGCATAAAGATTACCTTCAGATATCATGTCTTTAGTTTGTTAATAGAGAAGTTTCTTTGGACATGTAGAACACTGTAATAAGATAAATTTTAAAAAAGAAAAGTAAGCATATATACAAAATGTATGCAATTTCATTTCACAATTGAAATGAAAACCAAATCCTACAAGCTTCTTGGTACAAAGTTTTGGTAACACTTGGATGACCAGACTGAGTTATTCAGCAAATATTTTTGGAGCTTCCACTGTGTGCCAAACAAAATGTAATTCAAGAGAATTCTATGACCAATCTATTAATCTATTGTATATATTTACAGAGGTCTTTATTCCACCCTTATATAAGGTAGTTCGGCAAATAGTTCACAGGAGGAGGTCTAGGAAAGCAGTTAAGGAAAGTCGTAAAATGGCAGCTCTGCAGCAAGCAGAAAGTACAGCTAGCCCAGAATAAGGAGAGGGTGGAGGACCGCAGGAGGAAGATCCAATAGAAACAAAAAAAAAGGTTGGAGGGATGATTAGATAGAATGAAAACCACCGGGTTTCTCGTTGGAAAAATTATTCTTTTCCCTTTGTAATTAACAACTAATTCGTGGGAATATAATTTGAGGCTATATAAAATGCTGTTCCACATGAAACTTTCTTCCGCTAGTTTTAGCATACTTTGATGATTCTTGCATGAATCTAGTATTTCTATGATGATTGCAAAATGGCGATTTTCTTATTCATTATTATGCCTATATCAGCTGACATTATTCTAGAAAGAAGAATTTTCTTTTCTCCTGTATTTATTTATTCATTTATATGTTTATACCAGCATGAACCCATGGATTTTTATTCAATTTAGTAGATTATAAACCACTATTATTATTTGTTTTGATGCTCAAATTGTCCAAGATTTGACTAATATGAACACCCTCAAGGTGGCTCCTATGTTCTTTTTCTTCCAATATTTCCTTTTTTTTTTTTTTTTTTTTTTTTTTTTTTTTTGAGACAGGGTCTTGCTCTTTCCTCCAGGCTAGAGTGCAGTGGTGTAATCATGGCTCACAACGGCCTCAACCTTCCAGGCCAAGGCTCAAGCAATTATCCCACCTCAGCCTCCCAAGTAGTTGGGACTACAGGTGCACACTACCATGCCCGGCTTATTTATTTATCTATTTTTTGTATTTTTTGCAAAGACAGAATCTTCCTATGTTGTTGAGGGTGGTCTCAAACTCCTGGACTCAAAGGATTCTCCTGCCTCAACTTCACAGTTCATTTTAAAAATTTCAGACACAGCACAGAGTTTTGCAGTGAATGCCCACCTACCCACCACCTAGATTCTAACATTAACATTTTACTATGCATGCTTTGTCTCATATCTGTCTGTCTGATCTTCCCTCTATCCACTCATAAATCTACGTTGCTTTTTGGATCCATTTCATAGTACATTACAGTCATCAGAAAGGAAAAGTAAAATAAGTAAATTTATTGGTAAATAGGTAATTGATGGGAGTCAAGAGATATTTAAATGATATCAATGAATGTCGCTTAAAGCTGAAAAATCAAATAACAGAAGGAAGTAAAGAAAAAGACTTTTAAAATGACTCACAAAAGAAAACCCAATGTGATAGATTATAAAATTGGCCACACACTCTTCCTCTCCCTTTGTCATGATTTTGCAGTATGACATTGCAGATCTTCCCATCAGGAAGTGGAGTCTTTTTCTCCACCCTTTAAGTCTGGGTCATTGATGTGAGCTGCTTTGGCCAGTGGGGCATTAGCAGTTGTGATGTAAGCAGACACTTCAGTCATCACGGTTTGTCCTCTCTTACTGCACTTGCAACCCTGTAACCTCCATGAGTGCCGTCTTGCCTGCTGGATTATGAGACACGTGGTTGAGTCACTCTCCTAGCCCTAACCAACAGTCTGCTAATTGTCGGACATATGAACAAGGCTATCTTAGATCATCCAAGCACCAGGCAACACCCTAGATGACCTCAGACACATAAGCAAGCACCTGAAAGATCAGCTGAGCCAATGTAGACCAGAAATGTTAAGCCAACCTACAGAATTATGAGCTAAATAAATGGCTGGTTTTTAAGCCACTAAGTTTTGGTATGGTTTGTTATGCAAAGAAGCTAACTGATACACTATCATTATGGTACGTACAAGCAACATACCTAAAACAAAATGATTCAGAAAGGCTAAAGAGAAACAAAGAGACAAACTAGGTGCTATGGACTGAATGTGTACCCCCAACAGTCACTTCTTTTTTTTTTGAGACAAATTCTCACTCTGTCACCCAGGCTGGAGTGCAGTGGCACGGTCTTGGCTCACTGCAAGCTCCACCTGCCGGATTCATGCCATTCTCCTGCATCAGCCTCCTGAGTAGCTGGCACTACAGGCGCCCACCACCATGGCCGGCTAACTTTTTGTATTTTTAGTAGACACGGGGTTTCACTGTGTTTGTCAGGATGGTCTGGATCTCCTGACCTCGTGATCCGCCCGTCTCGGCCTCCCAGAGTGCTGGGATTACAGGCATGAGCCACCGCGCCCGGCCAACAGTCACTTCTTGAAGCTCAGTTCCAAATGCGATGGTATCTGGAGGTGGGACCTTTGGAAGGTAATTAGGTTGTGAGCACAGAGCCCTCATGAATAGGATTAGTGCCCTCGTAAGAAGAGGCACAACAGAGCTTTCTTCCTCTCTCACTCTGCTACATAAGGATACAGTAAAAAGGTGTCTGTATGCAAAGCAGTAAGAGGGCACTCACCAAAACCCAATCATGCTGGCACCCTGCTCTTAGACTTCACATCCTCCATAACTGTAAGAAATAAATGTTGTTGAAGCCACCCAGTCTACAACAGCCTGGACTAACTAAAACACCAGACAAATGGAACTAATAGGAATGCAGGGTCGTTCTTTTGATATCAGACAATTCAGACCAAAACGGCTTAAATGTAATTAAGGACATTTCATAATACTAAAGGCTAAAATTATCCAGAAAAAAAAAAAAAATGTAGCTAAAAGCCACAGTACAGATAAAAGTTTGAAATATCAAACTTTTGGATCAGATAACCCAAAATACCTGTGTACCAAGTAACATAGCAACCCCCATCATAAAAAAAAAAAACTATAGGATTACATTTCCAAGTAATAATTTCTCATATTTGGCCAACTCTGTGAGTAGCTAAGGGAATTTTAAAAAATATTACTCAGGGATGATCCGAAGAAGATACATTTGAAAGCAAGATTGGTGGATTAGGTCTGTGCTGAATAATAATTTGTCATACCTCATTATAAGAGATGTGGCCATGGCTGGGAGCGGTGACTCACGCCTGTAATCCCTGCACTTTGAGAGGCCAAGGAGGGCGGATCACTTGAAGTCAGGAGTTTGAAACCAGCCTGGCCAACATGGTGAAAACCCGTCTGTAATAAAAATACAAAAAAATTAGCCGAGCGTGGTGGCAGGCGCCTGTAATCCCAGCTAGTCAGGAGGCTGGGCAGGAGAATCACTTGAACCCAGGAGGCGGAGGTTGCAGTGAGCTGAGATTGTGCTCTTCTGCCTGGGTGACAAAGCAAGACTCCATCTCAAAAAAAAAAAAAAAAGAGAGAGAGAGGTGGCCTTGTGAAATTATAGGACAGATGGGAAAGTATCTTCTACCTTGTGGTTAGGCTGTACTCTCTATGAAAATTAATATTTGTCCTTGGGAAATGGTGATTCAGCAGTCTCCTGCAGCACAGTCAGGAGAACAAATAAGTTCATTAATAACTCACAGGAGAAGTGAGTTCCTTCACCTGTCCTTTACTTTTTGGTGAAACTTGAATAGTTAAAGTTTCCCATGTACTCCATCCTAACTTGGAATATGAGAGAACTCCACTACTCTTACCCAGCACACTCTCCCCCAGAGTATTATTCTAGCTTACTTGTTATCAAATGGGTAATTTTGCTCTCCAGTGAACATTTTTGGTTGTCACAACTTAGTGGGAGAGGATGCTACTAGCCTTTAGTGGATAGAGGTTAGAGATGCTTCTAAACATTCTACAATGCACAGGACAGTCTCTCATAACAAAAATATTATCCAGTCCCAAATGTCACTAGTACTAAGGGTAAAATTCACTTAAAAAGCATATTGCTCAGAACAGGCTCCAATTTTTGAGAAACATACTGCTAGGGGTATAGTCTGATCTATTTGCAAGGGATGGGTTGTTCCAAAGAATGAGTAAAGTCTTGCTTTGAGAGATGAGAAGAAGGAAGCATTGTTGCAGAGATGTTGGCTCCTAAGAATAGGGGAGAAAAATAAGGAAGTGGAGTACATCAATGAGGGGTGAACTTCCAGAGGAATTTTCCATTAAACTAAAGAGAAAGTTATTGCCATTTTCTTTGTTGACCCAACCCTCGTTAAAGGCAGAATGAAGAAACAAGACAGCAAAGAATGTGACTAGTCCCATGGAAAGGAAGCTGTATCCCATCGTGGGGACTCTGTCCAGATGTTCCAGATGGTGACCAACAGCAACATGATATAGTGGTTTGTGCAGACTTCTCCACATATGTGAGGAGCAAGCTTGGAAGTTCAAGGGGTTTGATGTAAGTTACTGTCTGGTTCTTCTACCTCCCATATACTTTCACCCATTCACCCCTCTCTGAAGTTAGTATCCTGATCTCACCTGGATGTCCTCACCTCTCCCTCTTTGTTCTTTGTCTTAAGCCTTAAGGGATAAGGATGTGGCTCAGGCCTTAGATCATTATCATAATCCCGTCCTCAAGCCCCAATAGTACAGAAAAAAAAAGAAAAGAAAAGAAAAAACATGACCCAATTCTGACTATAGAGATATAAAAAGAGGTTTGCCAGAGATATCAGAGAAAGAAGCTTCTTAGCTCTTTTGAGGGCATTTCTGAAAGTGACCCGTCTCTCTAGATGTGGCTGAAAAAGCGTATCTCTGTGTATTAGGGTTCTTGCACACAATAGAAATGAACTGTGGATAATTTAAGCAGAAAGCAAATTTATTAAAGGATATCAGGGAGTCCATAGACTCTCTGGAAGACCACAGAATCCACCTTTAGGGCCACACAACAATTTATCCTATTGTAGAACTGCTCCAAAGAAAACACCACTGTTGCTCCCAATGAGCACAAATACCCCACTGGCAAAGGGTGCTGGGCCCTAGGGACTTTCACCTGAACCTCTGCAGCTGCTGCTTCTGGAGATAGTACTGCTACTCTTGCGAGGAGGGTTTCTGCATGGTGCTTGTATCTTCATGTCACCAGATTTCACAGAGCTGCAAGGGAGACTGGGAAAGAGAATTTCTGAATTTCACATTGAGGAAATAAGAACTTACAAGACGGAGAACTCTCCATAGGAAAGGTTTTCAGGGTGCCT
Source organism: Papio anubis (assembly GCF_008728515.1). Classification (NCBI taxonomy): domain Eukaryota; kingdom Metazoa; phylum Chordata; class Mammalia; order Primates; family Cercopithecidae; genus Papio; species Papio anubis. The sequence continues at coordinate 179,826,942 of NC_044977.1, read as the reverse complement.
TGTGGCCATTAAGAAAACATATGTCCACTATACCTTGGGAGTTGTTGTCAGCCATCTTATAACTTTGATAGGGAATTAGCCTGATGTCCCAGAAGCCAGAAAACAGAAAGAAACAGGGTGGATGATGATATCTCTGAGATGCTGAGTCAAACCCCAGGTGAAGTCCACTCTATTTCTGAGATCTCAGTCCATTGCCTAATAAATCCCCTCCATTGTTTAAACATGTTTGAATTGGGGTTTTTTGTTGTTGTTCTTTACAAATGACTGCATCCTAATTGATACAATAAACAAACGAAAAAATCATTAGAAAACACTCCTAAATTTTTTTTTTTTTTTTTTTTTTTTGAGACGGAGTCTTGCTCTGTTGCCCAGGCTGGAATGCAATCAATGGCCCCGTCTCAGCTCACTGCAACCTCCGCCTCCTGGGTTCACGCTATTCTTCTGCCTCAGCCTCCTGGGTAGTTGGGATTACAGGCGCCCGCTGCCATGCCCAGCTAATTTTTGTATTCTTAGTAGAGATGGGGTTTCACCATGTTGGTCAGGCTGGTCACGAACTGCTGACCTCATGATCCGCCCACCTCAGCCTCCCAAAATGCTGGGATTACAGGCATGAGCCACTGCGCCTGGCAACACTCCTAAATTCTTAATGATGGCATTACTGGATTATAGAGTATGCACATTTTAAATTTGGGTATATTGTATCCTAGATTCTCTTCCAACTTTTTGCACCATTTTTTATTTCCAGTAACAGTTTTTGATAATTTCCATATACCCTCACTAACACTAAATTCTATCCTACTTTTTAATATTTATTAACCTGTTAGATGAAAAGTAGTGTATTATTTTACTTTTAGTCTTTATGTTTAATGAATTATGAGTAAAATCAAAAGTCAACATTTAAATTGATTAGGTGTACACAGTACATCATGTTTTCTTTTTTTTTTTTTTTTTTTTTTTGAGACGGAGTCTCGCTCTGTCGCCCAGGCTGGAGTGCAGTGGCCAGATCTCAGCTCACTGCAAGCTCCGCCTCCCGGGTTCCCGCCATTCTCCTGCCTCAGCCTCCCGAGTAGCTGGGACCACAGGCGCCGCCACCTCGCCCGGCTAATTTTTTGTGTTTTTAGTAGAGACGGGGTTTCACCGTGTTAGCCAGGATGGTCTCGATCTCCTGACCTTGTGATCCGCCCGTCTCGGCCTCCCAAAGTGCTGGGATTACAGGCTTGAGCCACCGCGCCCGGCCCACAGTACATCATGTTTTCTATGTGTTTTTTTCCTTTTCATGTTAAGTTCAGGAACAGAGTCCAGAGGATCAATCCTGCTTATAACTGACTTTAAGAAAGATGGAGCCGGGCGCGGTGGCTCACGCCTGTAATCCCAGCACTTTGGGAGGCCGAGGCCGGCGGAGACCATCCTGGCTAACACGGTGAAACCCCGTCTCTACTAAAAATACGAAAAATTAGCCGGGCATGGTGGCGGGCGCCGGTGGTCCCAGCTACTCGGGAGGCTGAGGCAGGAGAATGGCGTGAACCCGGGAGGCGGAGCTTGCAGTGAGCCGAGATTGCGCCACTGCACTCCAGCCCGGGCGACAGAGCCAGACTCCGTCTCAAAAAAAAAATAAAAAGAAAAAAAAGATGGAAAACTACTCCAGTCCAAACAGACCCCAGCCTCTGCCTCCTCTGTCCCACAAGGTGTCACTGTTGAGACATAGAATGTCTACTGTAGCAAGACCTTTCACAAGATGGAGCTATTAAAATTTAAATACTCTGGGCCGGGTGCGGTGGCCCGTGACTGTAATCCCAGCACTTTGGGAGGTCGAGGCAGGTGGATCACGCGCTACTCGGGAGGTTGAGGCAGGAGAATCGCTTGAATCCCGGAGGCAGAGGTTGCAGTGAGCCGAGATCGCATCATCGCACTCCAGCCTGGGTGACAGAGCGAGACTCCGTCACCAAAAGAGAAAAAAAAAATTTAAATACTCTGGCAATCTATGGTTCCAAAGTTACAAACACAAAGGGCTTTTTTCCTAGGACTCACCTGTGATGCTAGAGTAAAATTTGTAGGAACTGAGCTAGAAACTTGTTGCAGCCAGGATTGTTAAGCCCAGATAAACAGTCCAGGCTCCCCTCTCCATGGTGAATTTCTCCTGTCTTTTGCTGCCTTGTCAGGTCAGGGCCACTTCAGTCCAGAGGTGATAGAGTAACATTAACCCTCCTAAAGGAAGTGATCAGGGGTCTCAGTAACTGCCTTCCCAGAAGCTTAGTCTTTGGGAAAATTTGCTGACTTTCTCCCAGCAGCCTTTGAACTTCTTGTACCGAAGAAAATGATGAAAAGAGCTTCACTGTCAATTCCCACATGTCCAGGTACAGCCTTCCCCTGTGTTTCCTTACATCTACCTAATTAAAATGATCCCTCGGTGTGTCTCCCAGAACAAAGGGCTACTAGGGGATCTCCACTAACGGAGATGCTTTGCTTATTTGAGGCAGTTCAGTCCAGTGGATAAGAATGTCTGGAATCCTGACTGCCAGAGTTTAAATTCTAACTACAATATTTATCAGCTGTGTCACTCTAGGTGGTTCACTCAACATCTCCAAGCCTCAATCTTCACACCTAAAGATGATGAAGAATACTACTTACCCCCAAAGGACTATTGTGGGAATTAAATAAAATATATTAAATACCTGACAGGTTGCCCAGAACACAGTAAGTATTCAATGTTAGTTACTGTTGCTATTTTTTTTTTTTTTTTTTTTTTTGTAATTTTTATCACTATCATTGCTGAAAGCCTCTTCTTTTTTTAAAATAGAAATAGGGTCTTGCTTTTTGCTCAGGCTGGCCTTGAGCTCCTGGACTCAAGTGATCCCCCTGCCTCAGCCTACCAAAGTGCTGGGATTACAGGTGTGAACCACCATGTCTAGCCAAAAGCCTTTCTTTGTATCTCCTCAACGTTTAGAAGTAGAAATACTTCATCTCTAGAAAGAAAACGTTCTATTAATAAATGATGGACAGAGTGCAGATTTTTTTTCTCACCAAATCTAATTTCAGTTCCCCATGAGTCAACCTCTTACCAATACTGACCACTTTCTATATGATAAATTTAATACTATATCTAGCTGTTAAAAAAAAAAAACTTTAAATGAAATTAACACATTTATTTGAGTAAAAGAATGATTCATGAATTGGGAAGCACCAAGACCAAAAGAGGTTATGGGCTCTGCTCTGGAAGCAGCTACCTTTTATAGGCTGAACACAGAAGCAAAGTAAAGAAATTACCTGAATTGCTACAGCTAAGCGTTTGCCTTATTTGGGTGTAGTCTGATGGGAGAGCCCTAGTTATATAGCCAATTCACTCAATGGCTGTTTGTGACTGGTTAGGGCTATATTTTTGTTTGTCTATTTAAGTCAGTTATAAGAAATACCTCTAAATTAGGCTTTGGTCTGGGCACAGTGGCCCACACCTGTAATCCCAGCACTTTGGGAGGCTGAGGCAGGCCGATCACTTGAGGTCAGGAGTTTGAGACCAACCAGGCCAACATGGTGAAACCGCATCTACCAAAAATACAAAAAATTAGCCCAGTGTGGTGGCATGTGCCTGTAATCCCAGCTACTCGGGAGGCTTAGGCAGGAGAATCACTTAAACCCGGGAGCCAGAGATTGCAATGAGCTGGGATCATGCCACTGTATGCCAGCCTGGGTGACAGAGTGAGACTCCATCTCATAAAAATACGTACATACATACATACATACATACATACATACATACATAAGGCTTCAGCTTGCTTATGTAAGGGCTCAGGGTGCAGAGACAACCTCAGGCTAGTGGCCTTTTTATTAACTTTAAAACTGCTGAAACATCCCATTGCCATGGGAGTGATTTAAGCCAATGTTCTATTGTTGAGTATTTAGGTTGTTTCTGCTCTTTTTTTTTTTTTTTTCTTTTCTCTTTTAAGAGAGTCAGGGTCTCACTCCATCACCCAGAGTGGAATGCAGTGGTGCAATCATAGTTCACTGAAGCATCACACTCCTGAGCTCACATGAGCCTCCTGCTTCAGCCTCCCAAGTAGCTAGTACTACAGGCAGACACCACCATGCCCAGCTAATTTTTAAATTCTTTGTAGAGATGGGGGTCTCACTATGTTGCCCAGGCTGATCTTGAACTCCTGGCCTCAAACAGTCCTTCTGCCTCAGTTTCCTAAAGCACTGGGGTTACAGATGTGTCACCCCACCTGACCTGTTTCCACTTTCTTAACGTTGTAAACAAAATGGCCAAGATGGTAGCTAACTCCTTATGCTCATGTGTCATTCATTAGTATTTTGTTGCAATAAATTCCAAGTGCTGATTTTTTTTTTTTTTGAGACAAGAATCCCACTCTGTCACCCAGGGTAGAGTGCAATGGTGCAATCATAGCTCACTGTAGCCTCAAACACCTGGGCTCAAATGATCCTCCTGCCTCAGCCTCCCAAGCAGCTAGGACTTATAGGCACATCCACCATGCCTAGCTAATTGTTTTATTTTTTGTAGAGACAGGGTCTCACTATGTTGCACAGGCTGATCTCCAACTCCCGGGCTCAAGTGATCCTCCCACCTCAGTCCCTACATGCTGGGATTACAGGCCTGAGCCACTGTACCTGGCCTAATGTAGACATTTTTAAAAGCTTTTGATCTGGCTTATGAAATTTTGCCACATCTAGAAAAGATGGTTGACTGCATTTCTAACAACGGTGTATAAAAGTACTGAAATCTAACCAACATTAGCTATTTTGAGGTTTTTTTAATCTTCACCAATTAAAAAGGTGAAAAATTGTTTCTCACAGTTTTAATTTGCATTTATTTTATTTCTAGTAAGGCTATGGATTTTTTTTACTTGTTTCTTAGCTGATTTTTGGTACACTTTTGTACTTTTCTCCTTTTTTTCCCTTTCGGTTCTAGACCTACAGATGTACTCTTTTAAATTGCTATTTTGAATATTTCTTTTGGAGAATTTATTTTTTCTTCTAAGAGTACTTTCTATTGTAAGAGTAATAATTCTTTATTTTTCAAGTTGCAAATATTTTCCCCAATTTTTTGCTTGTGTTTTTGTTATATTTATGGAATTTTAAAGCATCAGGTTTCTGACATGGAATTTTCTACTCTTATAGGCCCATACATTGTGAAATATCAGAACATTAGAGACAAAGAGATAATGTTCTAAGTGTCTGGAGAGGGGAAAAAAATGGGCCATGTACAAGGAATGGTAATAAAAATGACTTTGGGCTTCTCAGCAACATTTGAAGGAAGAAGACAATGGAAGAGTGTCTTCAATGTGATGGAAAATGCCTTCCAACCTAGAATCCTATAACCAAGCAAACTGGCAATGTGAAGATTGACTATAGACACTTGTAACATCTGAACAAAATTAGGCCAAACATGGTGGCTCACACCTATAATCCCAGCACTTTGGGAGGCCAAGGCGGGCAGATCACTTGAGGTCAGGAGTTCAAGACCAGCCTGGCCAACATGGTGAAACCCTGTCTCTACTAAAAATATGAAAATTAGCCGGGTGTGGTAGTGGGCGCCAGTAATCCCAGCTACTTGGGAGGTTGAGGCAAGAAAATTGCTTGAACCCAGGAGGCGGAGGTTGCAGTGAGCCAAGATCATGCCTCTGCACTCCAGCCTGGGTGACAGAGTGAGACTCCATCTCAAAAAAAAAATCTGAAAAAATTATCATTTATATTGATTTTCTTTGCTGCTATAACAAATTGCTACAAACTTAGTGGCTTAAGATAACACAAATTTATTCTCTTACAATTCTGGAGATCAGAATTCCTAAATCAAGATGTTAGCAGGACTGTTTCCCTTCCAGAGGCTCTAGAGGAGAATCCATTTCCTTATCTTCCTTGTTGCCAGAGGCTGCTTGCATTCCTTGTCTTGTGGTCCCTTCCTTCATACATCCATATTTAAAACCAGCGCAGCTCTCTCTTCTCTCTATCTCTCACTGTCTCTGTCTGTCTCTTTCTCTCATACATACATACACATGCACACATATACCTCCTACTATCTTATTATATGGACCTTCATTACTACATGTGGCCACCCAAATAATCCAGGATAATCTCCCAATTTAAACATTCTTAATGTGATCACATCTTCAAAGTCTCTTTTGCCATTTAAGGAAACATATTCGTAAGATTCGAATGTGGACATTTTAGGGAACCAGTATTCTGTCTACTACATCACACAATCACATTGCCTGTACTAAGATGAGAGAGTCATCTGAGAAAGAAGAAAATACGGAATACAGAACGTAAGAGATTCAACACAGAGAAAAGGAAAAGACTCTCCATGCTGGTGGTGAAGTCGTGATGTTAAAATGACACCTGCACGCAGTCCTGATTGGGGCAGTGTGATATGAGAGATAGCCATGTCAACTGCTGTCCTTACCATGTTTCTGCCATTGTAACATGCTTTTAACTTGATGGATATGCTTCACCAAATAGGGAATAAATCTAAATATAGAAAGACAGATTAAGGGCCCAGAGAATCTAACTAGAACCCATAAGACTAGATAACAAAAACAAAAACCAACAGAAATAAGTGATATCAAACAGCCCTGAAAGAATCCAGACATTGCAATTATTAAACACAAATAATAAAACAACTATATTTACTATGTTAAAGGACACTAAAATTATGCTTGAAAATTTCAGCAGGAAACTGGAAACTGTAACAAGCTACAGAGCATGTTTTAAAAAGAATCAGATTGGATTCACCAACGGAAAGAAACCATAAATCAAGTTTAAGAACGGTGAATGGGTTTCCAGCAGATAGCAAACTGGAAGATATATCACAAACACAATCATAAAACACTGCGACACTGCTGGGAATTACATTCACATATATGTAATAATGTAAACACTGATTATTGATTTGATAACTATTGTAATATAACTGTATTGAGAAGATTAAGGATAGCAGAAGACAGAATGGCATTGTAAGACAGACAAGTTCTCATCTACTACAATATGAAGCTGATAGATAATAGCTAAAGGTAGTATATGCCTATTATTTACAAATTAGGTAGAGATGTAAATGCCAGAGAGAGCTAGAAGCATAAAAAAAATAGTTATCTCTAGGAAGGAGGGAAAAAAGTAGAGAGGGATGGGGAAGGGAAATGCTGCATTTTATCATAACCTTTTTGATACTACTTAACCTTTTTAAATGTGTATGTATTATTTTAACAAAATAAAATTGAAAAATAAAGATAAAAAATTCGTAGGACTGGATGAGATCATAAGATAGGCAGATAAAAACAAAAAAACAAAACACCAGTATATAAGCCCAGGTCCCTCCAATATTTAGAGGTCTGGTAAACGAAGAGGAACCAGCAAAGGAGAGAGCAGCCGGAACCATAGGAGAACCATAAGAGAATGGTGTCATGGAGTCCAAAGTATAGAAAATATTTCAAAAAAGAGAGAATGATCAACCATGCAAAGTGCTGTTAGGAAGAATGAAATTTGATTATTAAATTTGGTATCATTAAGGGCAACCTTCAAGAGCAATATTGGTGGAATGAAAGCCTAATCTAAGTGGGCCCAAGAGGGTGGAAAGTAAAGATGGCAGGAATAGCAACTCTGTGGTAAGGAAAGGAGAGTAGAAACGGGTGGGTCAAAAGAGGGTTTTGTCTATATGTGTGAGCCTGCGTGTATGGTTTGAATTTTTTTTTTTTTTTTTTTTTTTTTTGAGATGGAGTCTTGCTCTGTCGCCAGGCTGGAGTGCAGTGGCGTGATCTCAGCTCACTGCAACCTCCGCCTCCTAGGTTCAAGTGATTCCCCTGCCTCAGCCTCCCAAGTAACTGGGATTACAGTCACATGCCACCATACCCGGCTAAGTTTTTGTATTTTAGTAGAGACGGGGTTTCAGCATGTTGGCCAAGATGGTCTCGATCTCGACCTCGTGATCCACCCCCCTTGGCCTCCCAAAGTGCTGGGATTACAGGCGTCAACCACTGCGCCCTGCCAGTTTCACATTTTTAAAACAAATTTTGGCCAGGCATGGTGGCTCACACCTGTAATCCCAACACTTTGGGAGGCCGAGGAGGGCGGATCACTTGAGTCCAGGAGTTCTAGACCAGCCTGGACCACATAATGAGACCTTGTCTTTACCAAAAAAAAATATAAAAATCAGCCAGGTTTGGTGGAATGTGACTGTAATTCCAGCTACGAAGGAGGCTGAGGTGGGAGGACTGCCTGACCCTGGAGAGGCAGAGACTGCAATGAACCAAGATCACACCACTGCACTACAGCCTTTTTTTTTTTTTTTTTTTTTTTTTTTGAGACAGGATCTCGCTCTGTTGCCCAGGCTGAAGTGTGGTGGTGTGATCTCAGCACACTGCAGCCTCCATCTCCCCAGGTTCGGGCGATCCTCCCACCTCAGCCTCCCCAGTAGCTGGGTCTACAGACGTGTATCACCATGCCCAGGTGATTTTGGTAGAGACAGGGTTTCACCATGTTGCCCAGGCTGGTCGAATAAAAATATTTGAATGTTGATGAGTGTGAACTATTATGTTATAGGTCAGAAACATGATTAATATGCATAAATTCCTAAAATAAATTCTACTGTGCCAGACAGCATCTATCAGCTCCAGTAGCGATAAAGAATAATTGCTAAACAGGTATTATTAAAACCTTAAAGAGACAGCTGTCTTACTTATGGCACACAGCAGGCACTCAGTAAACATTTCTTGAATGAATAAATGTTATGCTGGCATTGTATCTGCTTTGCCCATCTAAACTGTATAACTCGCTAATCAAAATTTAAACTAGACTATAAAGCTTCTAAATATCTTAAAAGGGATATATTGCTGCTTATGTAAAAAAGAGTCCCCAAAACATGAACTAAACCAGGAAGGGACATTCAACATGAAACTGGTTTAAGCCATCATTCATGTTGTTTCTAAGAAGTACACTGCCAGATTCATTGAAGAAGAATTGAATTAGGTGATAGCAAGCCAGTTGCAATAATGAATGACATCTACAGAAAACTTGAGGCAGAGATGTGGTTCAACCAGTTACAGGCGCTTTGAAAGGAACCATTTCAACCTGGCCCCAGGTAAACTCATGAAACTGGCTTGGTCTGTCTGTGTGGCCCCTAGATCCCGCCTCACTCCTTCAAACTTTTTTCTAGGCTAACAATCCCTTCCTGTTTTCTCCACTCTTTCCAAATTATAAAGAACATATGTAGTATGTTGAAACTATCACCAAACACACTCCTAATTCGTGTATCAAAATAGTCTCAGGGCAAATTCCCCAGAGATAGCATACCACCCCTGAGTTTAAATATGTTCTGGTATTTTCTCTGGAGGAAATGGCCATGATTTCTGGCCTTTATTTTCTACTTTTATCCCAAGTGTGTGGTTGCTGAAAGCCCACTTTCCTCCTCAAGTATTGTACAGGTAGTTAGACAGGACTTGACATGGATCTTGTAGGGGAGGCGGTGCAGGGAAGTAAGCTCTTTAAGATGTTCAGTAATCACACAACAGCCCTGGAATTCAGGGATTATTTGCTATGTAAACACAGCCCCTAAACAACATTTGCCTGGAAAAGAAGATAATCTGATGCAAAATGAATTTCTTTGGCAACTTATTTAGAATCTCCTGTTCCTGCATAATTAGACCTACCCATGATTCTCATTCTGACCAATATTTTACTGCTTCACTGCTAGAGGGTAAAAGAATGTTGCATTTTTAATTCAGTACATTATATCTTGTATATATCCAGTCTTAACTGCTGAAAGGGATTAATGAAGACTTAATAGATCACTGTGTTACAGCATAATACAAGATAGCCCTTTAATACTGTGTATCTGGATCTGACATCTAGAACTGCTGCAGCCATCTTACATCCATGAAGAGACGAATACAATAAATTTTTGCTGAACTTTGAGTATGTGCATTCAGATTTGCACACTGTATAACCAGAGCTCCAGGAGATGGAACCAGAGTAACCACTTTTCAGAAAGCTCATCAGAGTCAGTAGGAAAGTTGCCTGATGATAAATTTGTGCCTGTACATCTGGATTCAACAAACTGACTTGGGGCATAACAGTCAGCTGTGCCAAACTCCACTATAACCAACTTTGAGCTGACAATTCAAGGGGTTGTTTAAACCAAGCAATCATTTTTCCTTGTGAAAATGTGTGATTTCTGCTGTTAGAGGTCCCATCCTTGCCTTTAGTTGGAGACACAGGCTTCAGAAGTCTGTGCTTCCTTTTATATACCTATAAACGTGTAAATACTCAAGACTTTACACTAAAATTATATTCAAATTATATCTTTTCAGCTAAAAACTTACTCTGCCCCAGAATTTCTATTTTTCTTTTGTTTGGAGTCAAAACTGATATACCAAGGATGGCAAAGTAGAAAGAACCTGGTTTCTTGATGATATCCTTATGTTACTAACTATGAGCCCTCCTACCTCTGGATTTGTTATGTGATATAATAAATTTCCTTTTTGGTTTAGGCCACGTTCAGTTGGGTTTTCTCTTATTTGTACCAAAAGTAAAAGAACTGATATACCTTATTTTATTGCTCCATCAAAAAGAGTGTCTCCCACTCCATCACACACTCCTTTATTTCTCTTTATATGACTTAATTACTACCTGAAACTACCTTATATATATACATATACATATATATATCTTTTTTGTTTGCTTGCTTGTTTACTTGTTCATTATCTATAATGCCCACTAAAATATAAGCCCCATAAGGGATGGAGAATCTGCTCCCAAGCTGTCTCATGTGGTTGTTGTTAGCCCTCAGTTCCTAACTGGCTGTTGGCTAGAGGCCCTGTTTCTCACCACGCAGGCATTTGCATGGGGGTGCTGCTGGACATGTAAGCTGGCTTCCTCAAGAACTAGTGATCCAGGAAAGAGAGAGCGAGAGGGCACCCCAGACAGAAGCCACAGCCTAATCTCAGAAATGACATACTTAGAAAGCTTTGCAGTCAGACTCCAGGATTTGAGTCCTGAGCCCTGTGGGTCACATACTGTTTGCCTCAGTTTATCCATACATAAAATGGGAATAATAACAATATCTACTTTTTGTCAAGGAATAAAATAGCTAATATATATTAAAAGCTTTGAATGTTATATTTATAGGTGAATTATAGGACATCTGATGTTTAATTACTCCAGAAAAAGAATGAGTTGGAGGAATGATAGTGATAGATAAATAGATATAGCAAAATGTTCAAATGTTGATAAATAGTTGAAAGTGGATAATGCACATATGTAAGCTCTTTTTGTTTTGTTTTTTTTTATTTCTTAAATGTGAAATTCTCCATAATAAAAATTTACATAAGGTTGGATATGGGCTCATGCCTGTAATCCCAGCATTTTGGGAAGCTGAGGCAGGAAGATGACTTGAGGTCAGGAGTTCGAGACCAGCCAGGCCAACATGGTGAAACCCCATCTCTACTAAAAATACAAAAAAAATTCACCTGGCGTGGTGGCGCACGCCTGTAATCTCAGCTACTCGGGATGCTAAGGCAGGAGAATCGCTGGAACCCGGGAGGTAGAGGTTACAGTGAGTCAAGCTCATGCCACTGCACTCCACCTGAGTGACAGAGCGAGACTCCATCTCAAAAAAAAGAAAAAGTTACATAATTGTTTACATAAAGTGTTTATAATAGTACCTGGAACATTAAATAACTCAATAAATATTAGTTATTACTTGTTTTTTCTTTTGAGACAGAGTCGCACTCTGGCCAGAGTGCAGTGGCACAATCTTGGCTCACTGCAACCTCAGACTTCTGGATTCCAGTGATTCTCCTGCCTCAGCCTCCCGAATAGCTGGGATTACAGGTGTGCGCCACCACGCCCAGCTAATTTTTTGTATTTTTAGTGGAGATGGGGTTTCGCCGTGTTTGCCAGGCTGGTCTCAAAACTCCTGGCCTCAAGTGATCCACCCACTTCAGCCTCCCAAAGTGCTAGTATTAGATGCGTGAGCCACCGCACCTGGCCAGTTATTAGTTTTAAAATGCTGGTTAAACAGATTTTTCTTTATTCAAATGCTATAACTTCTTGCCTACTGGGTCTTCATACAAGCATAAATCTTTTTTTTTATTATTATACTTTAAGTTCTAGGGTACATGTGTACAACGTGCAGGTTTGTTACATATGTATACCTGTGCGATGTTGGTGTGCTGCACCCATCAACTCGTCAGCACCCATCAACTCGTTATTTACATCAGGTATAACTCCCAATGCCATCCCTCCCTGCCCCCCTCTCCCCTCCTCATAATAGGCCCCATTGTGTGATGTTCCCCTTCCAGAGTCCAAGTGATCTCATTGTTCAATTCCCACCTATGAGTGAGAACATGCGGTGTTTGGTTTTCTGTTCTTGCGATAGTTTGCTGAGAATGATAGTTTCCAGCTGCATGCATGTCCCTACAAAGGACACAAACTCTTTTTATGTATAGTATTCATGGTGTATTGTGCCACATTTTCTTAACTGGCCTGTCACTACATGGACATTTGGGTTAGATTCCAAGTTTATGATAATAGTAAGGTGTCGCTAATGAACATAATGTATGCAGACGTGTCTTTGTAGGTAGCATGATTTATAATCCTTGGGTATATACCCAGTAATGGGATGGCTGGGTCATAAGGTATTTTCTAGTTTGAATCCTTAGAATCGCCATTGTTTTCCACAAGGAACCAGTTGCTAACCCAACAACAGTGTGTGTGTGTCTTGTTGTTTCTCCACATCCCCCAGCCACAGCTCTTTGACTTTTAATGATTGCCATTCTAACTTGCAGTGAGATGGTACTGTGTGGTTTTGATTTGCATTCAGGTATGGTGAGATGTTAGTATATTTTTGTCATGTGTCTGCTGGCTGTATGCATGTCTCTTTTGGAGAGAAATGTCTGTCTATCCTTGGGGTCCAATTTTTGATGAGGTTAATGGTTTTTCTTTGTAAATTTGTTTGAGTCTTTGTAGGTCTGGACATATTAGCCTTATTGATGAGGATCAAAATTTCTTCCATTCTGTAGTTGCCTGTTCACTGTGATGGTAGTTTCTTTTATGGGCAGAAGCCTTAGTTTAATTTGATCCCATTTAATAATTTTGGCTTTTGTCAGTCATTGTTGTTTTGATGTTAGTCATGGTAGTTTCCCAAACAGTGCCTAGGTCCCTGACGTGCATTTGCTTGGGGCTACCTAGGTTTTCTTTCTAGGTTTTTAATAGGTCTAACATGTTTCTTAATGATCATATCTTGGAATCATTAATTTTCATATAAGAGCAAGGAAGGATCCAGTTGGAAGCTTGGGTTGTGTAATACAGCCAATTTTCCCACCACCATTTATTAAATAGGGAACTCATTTCTCCCAGGGTATTTGTCAAAGACTCATGGGCTGAGATGTGTGGTATTAAGTTTTAGGACTCTGTTCTGTTCCATTACTGCATTCTGTTTTTAAGTACCATGCTGTTTTGGCTACTTGTAGCCTTGTAGTGAAGGTTTGAAGTCAGGCATGGATGCTCCAGCTGTTCTTTTTGACTTAGGATTGTCTTGGCAATGTGGCTCTTTTTGTCCACATGGAATCTTTCTTTAAAGTAAGTTTCAATTCTCCCAGAAGAAAGTCATTGGTAGTTTAGATGGCATTGAATCTGGTAAATACCTTGGGGCAGTATGGGTGCTGTTTTCATTTTAAGATGATTTTTACCCATGAGGTGGTATGTTCTTCCATTTGTTTGTGTCCTTTTATTTCCCCACTGAGCAGGGTAGGTTTAGAGAATTTCCTTGAAGAGTATCCTTTTACATCCCTGTGTGGGTTGGACTTAGGTAGCTTTTTGAATTCTCTTTTGTGCTATTAGAATGGAAGTTCATTCATGATTTGACTCTGGTTTGTCTGTTATCAGTGGCAAGAATGAACCTCTGACTTGGAACCCCTGAATAAAAGTCATTAT